>NC_041217.1:133294126-133294329 GCF_002837175.3 Physeter macrocephalus | reverse complement strand
GAATATACAGTGGAGAAAAGACAGCCTCTTCAATAAGTCATGCTGGGAAAACTGAACAGGTACATGTAAAACTTCTCCCATTCTGAGGGTTGTCTTTTGGTCTTGTTTATGGTATCTTTTGCTTTGCAAAAGCTTTTAAGTTTCATTAGGTCCCATTTGTTTATTTTTGTTTTTATTTCCATTTCTCTAGGCACATATGGTCA
>NC_041217.1:133255482-133294069 GCF_002837175.3 Physeter macrocephalus | reverse complement strand
AAAAATAAACTCAAAATGGATTAAAGACCTAAATGTAGGCAGAACACTCTCTGACATAAATCACAGCAAGATCCTTTTTGACCCACCTCCTAGAGAAATGGAAATAAAAACAAAAATAAACAAATGGGACCTAATGAAACTTAAAAGCTTTGCATGCCTCCCTCTTGAGTGCAGATTATTGGAAAAATCTTCAACTTCTGGCAAAATACATAATTAGTGTATAAAATCTTGCAAATTAGAGCAAAATTAACTCTGTTAGGGACCAATTATGTAAACACTAAAAAGTGAGTGAACATTAGCTGCATAATCTTGGATTCTGGAGTAAGTTGGGCCAACAGCAGTCATTAAAAACCACAAAACTAAAACTATCAGTCCCATAATACTACATCCTAGAACTGGATGAAATCCTGAGACATTGTTTTTACTGATCTCCTAACTTCAAACAGTAAGGTTTTACAATTCTATTTTATGAATAAATTAACTTCTTCCCAGAAAACCCCAAAAAATAGAATCACAGAAAATGTGTTCCTAAAATGAGGAGGTATCTTAGTTCCCATCCAAATTCCATCTTTATCCAGTACATTAATTTACCTTCAAACATCTCCTGGAATCTTAGGATCATGCCTTTTATAATCTTACCAAGAGATAGAAATGTTTCATCTAAAATACTGGTTAAGAGAAGTCCAAGGGTAGAACACTAGAAAACTTCCTCTGGACTGTCTTTGGCTGGTTATCAACATACTTGAAGTGATAGGTAACTCATATACATTCAACAGCAAGTAATAGCAAGTAACTTGTACCTTGGGCAGGTGCTGAGAAGGGGAAGGAAACCAGGTTAGCACAGAGCTGAGGTGGTCCTGCACAGGGCAGGATTCTTCTTTGAATGGATTCAACAAGAGTCAGTCACATGGTCAGTGAGGTATAAAAGCTCAGGCTTTGTCTTCTCTCATTGTGATATCCATGGAAATCAAGAATCTGAGCAGATTCTTAAAGTCACAAAGATGGTCTCACCATGATCTCAGATAGGAAACTTTTTGTGACACTGTCCCAGCCAGTGTCCTAGGCACATAGAAAGCAGTGTTTGTGAGGGTACTAGAAAGGGTTAGGCAGTATGTGACAATCCTGTGAGTGGTCTGGGGATCATATCAGGCAGTGTCTGAGGCCATGGCTAGAGGTGGAAATTCCCCTTAACTATAATGGGACCAGGAAAGGGTGCATCCCAGAAAGGATCAATAGTTTGTCAAAGGTCACACAGATAGAAATGAGCTAAGCCAAGATTTGAACCCATTCAGTTAGCTGTAGAGGTTCTACTTTATAGGCTCTTGCACATACTGTTTATACTACAGCTGCCTCTTAAAATGAGTAAGATAAATTCTAGATCTAACCTGCTTGTGAGTGTGAGCCTACTATGACGTGGTCTGTTTTGGTTAAGGATAATTCAGATAACAGAGGGGCTTACCCCATGATTGAAATCATCAGTCCATAATTGTAAGGAGCTGGGGACAATAGGAAACGGACAAAAAGATTCACTCAACCTATGACTAATAGAGTCAAGAGAAGCCACCCTTCCTGTCTCCATCATACTATATGGATCTCATGAAGATCTTGTTGAAATCCAAGTGTACTTTTCTATGTGCTTCTGGTCTGGCAGTCTACTAGTGCTCAAAACAAACTCAGAGTCATGGGTTTAAAATTCTATCTTTGCCTCATGTTCTTGGTGACCACCTGGGTACTTCATTCTCCCTTCTCTGAGCCTCAGTTTCATCATCTGGAAAATGGCAATAAAAAGATTTGATATGAATATATACACTGTTAAATGAGAAACCATTTGTAAAGCATGAACATGAGGATTGGAATGATGACTATTGAATTATCATTAGTTTTGTGACCTAGGCTAGAGATTTAACTTCTCTCCCCTCAGTTTCCACTTCCATGGACTGAAAATCATAATGGAACCTACTTCTTAGGGTTTGTATAAAGCTTAAACACATTAATCCATGTAAAATGCTTATAAAGCTTTACAAAATATGCCAGGTACATGACAACTATTGCTGTAAATTATTGTTATTCTTAGCAGAGTGCTTACTTGATTCGCTTTCTCTTTCCCTCACCTTTCTTCATTAAACAAGAAAATAAAAAAAAAATAAAGTTAGTGAGAGTCTGGAATTTGACATGTTGAATTCTTATAAAACTTCTAGATAGAGCAGTTTGTTTTTCTTTGGGTGTGCTCTGCATCACTTTCTTTATATCAAATGTGTGTAGTTACAAGATGCCCAGGAATACACACTGTGGCTTAATATATCATTTGCAAAGAGAATAAAGTTACTTGGAGTCAGCTTGTGTGTCTGGAGTCCAAATTCCAGCTCTGCCATTAAATTGTGTTATGATCTAGAGCAATTCTCTTACTTGTTCTGACCCATCTTGGGAAAAATAGTGTGTGTATTTTACACTGCTCCATAATCACAATGGAATGCTCTTTTAAATCAGTGATAACCAAGTCTGAATCTTACTGCTGCCGCATGCTAGCCATGTGATCATGGTAGGTTACTCAACCCCTCTAACTCTCAATGTCTTATCTGCAAATTCTTGAGAATACTGTCTGCTTCAAGAGGAGCATGAGAGCGTTAAGTGAGCTCAGGTAGGAGGATGTGCTTAGCCTTGTACTTGGCTCATGGGAGGGACCCTCAAGCTAAAGTATATGTTTAAGTGCATATCATACACCAAAGTAACTCTGTATATATTTATTTATTTACTTACTTTTTATTTTTATTTTTTAACCCTTTGTATTTTGATTCAACACTAAATATCCCTTGGTCTCATTTTAAAACTTTGGGCATGTGTATTTTGAGGGGCAGAGTGATAATGTGATTGTTCACTAGGCCTTAATGCACCTTTTCAGTATGTTCCTGGGTCATTTATTCTACTAGCAATGATCTTGTTCAGCAAAATATCTACTAGCCAGTTTCTGGGTAGAATTAACGCAAGATAATAGGAGATCCAAATAGGAAATCCTCTGTGAAAACGTCTCTGAATATATCATCATAATTAAGCCTCTTCCACCCTCTTACTGAGCCTTTTACTTTCCTCCTACAACTTACAATGGGTGTATCTGTTTGTAGGACTGTCTTGCCCTCAGAGCTGTGAGATCCTTGAGACTAGTAGAGGCTGAATTTTTTATTTTTATATCCCCAATATCTATAATAAGTCCAGTGTCTAACACAGAGTGGGTGCTTAATAAATATTCAATAAATTAATTAATATAAAAACCCTTCCCTCCTTCCAGTCCCTCCTCCACTGTCAGACAAATAGGTACCCTTGATGTTACACGGATTCTCTAAAAGGCTATGGCCATTATGATTGAGTTAGGGAATTATTGGAAGACACATTTTATAACTCTTGCCATAATTAATGTGACAAGAAATAATAACTGACTTAGTAATGTAATCAAATCAGAATGTATTTGATTTGATCTGTCAAGTTGTTATTCATATCTCTAATCGTTCTAGTCAGAGCTTGCAATGTGTAATTATTTCTGAAAGCAATGAAGTCAGGCATAGTCCCTGTCAGGCTTGAAGGGAAGAAATGAAGCACTGTTGCATCCTTCATCAATTCTGTAAACCTGGAAGGGGGGGGAGATGTGCCTTTTGCACAACCAAACGGGAAAATGCACATACCCTTCATACGCATATGCTCTACCCATTTGTGTGGTGTTTACTAAGCTACAGGGTCATCAGCCCAGTTCTTCAAAGCATAAAAAGTCATTCTTTAATGTACCTACAATGCCCATAAAGATGGAAAGAGTGGTCAGCTTCTTTGGACAGCTTCTAAAAGTGCAAAGGAACTTCCCACGAGAGCTGGGATATTCATATACATTACTTTTCTTCCTCAAAAAATATCTGCCTTATCATCCCCATCTTAAGAGGAAGGACTAAGCCTCAAAATATTAGGAAGTTAAGCCAAGATAACACGTTTAATTTCAGAACTAGATTCCTAAGACATGCCTCTGTCCTGAGAATCCATACTCTACTGCCAGACTGAACATTTACATTTATATAAATACCTTGACCTTATCTGCCTTAGTCTATTGGCTAACTGCTCTTTTTGATTGAAGAATTTTTGAAATAGAGAGCTTGTATTTACAGAGATCCCCTCCTAAAAAAGAATAATGTACTGTAATAACATCAGCATAAGCATTCATTCAACTTATTCAACAAATATTGAAACGCTGACCATTTGTAAGGTACTGAAGATACACAAATTAAAAACACAGCCTTTCCTTGTAAGAGTTCAATGACTAAGAATTTTGACTGAGAATAATTATTGCCCTGATGGAAATATGTGAAGACAGCATATGAGAAAAACTGTTCAGGGAAGGTTTCCTAGAGAAAGTGTTGGTTGAACCAAGTCTTAAAGGAAAAAGTTGGACTTTTCCAGGAAGACAAGCAAACGGCATCACAAGCAAAAGGAATAGTATGTGCAAAGGCCCAGAGGTATGAGGTGTACAGAATAGCTGGATCATAGGGTAAAGCCAGACAGAAGATGGTTAACTAGAGAAGACAGATTAGAATTGTAAAACGACAAGAAATTTGTTTTGTTGGAACAAAAGAATCTGAACATCTCAAGTTTTCTCCTATCCTTCGAAAAATTTTCTGATAAATACTTGAAACCTGTTTTGATATTTTTGCATTACTATGGCTGAAGTTTCTAGGCATGCTCGAAAATGAGAATAAAATTCTCACCCATAGTATTAAATTCTAATATTAGGTTCATAATTTGTTTAACTGTCCTAGGATTACTTCAAATGGATACATTTTATTGTATATGTTATATCTCAATAAAGTTGACTGAAAAAAACAGGAATTAGCCTGAATTAGTTGCTGAAATCTGAGATAATTTGCTCATCAAAAAATGAATAACTGAATGAAAAAGGAATCCATTAGTTCATAGTGATGTTAAGATATATAAATAAAAATAGTACACTGTACATAAAGACTTTGAGGTGATTAAATGAAATAATACATGTAAATCCTCTAGAACAGTTCTTGTCTATGTTGTAACTGTATGATACATGGTAGCTAAATGAGGAATATGCAGTAAATTGAGGATTTCATTAGTGCTCTCCTAAAGCTAATGAAAGATAAAATCAGTTCATCAACTTTTTACACACATTCCTCCCTCCTCAGTCAGCTTCAGTTTTCTTCTCTTGCAGGTGAGCTGGAGCAAAGCATACCTCCCTTTCTTCATCCTCTATCTGATGTGCTTTTTATATTAGTGGAGGCTGGGGTACATCATCAGGTTTGCCTATTGTGATGATCTTTAGAGTTTTCACCCAGTACTTCTGGTTCTCCTTCTAAGCCCACGATAGGATTTCACTTCCCTGCCTCCTTGAAGTTACAGGTGGCTTCCTTCATCCAGGCAGTAGGAGCAGAAGTGATGTGTGTCATCTGTGGACAGACACTTTAAGACCCAGTGTTCTAACTCACCACATCTCCTTTTCCTGTGGTTGTGACTGTGGAAGCTCGTGTCAAGATGGATCCCTGAATGATTACAAGGATTCTGCTGTCAACATCTATTGGACACACACCTGTAGTGTGAAATAACCATTTGGTTTTAATCCACTGAGATTTGAGGACTGTTTCTTATTGCACATAACCTAGTCTATCCTAATTGACACCCATGTTAGCTTGCAGAGAGCCCAACAGAGTGGATGATCAATCAAAGTCTAATGAGTTGAACTAATTTCCTTGCAAAGACCTAGACTCACCAGGAAGATCTCAGGTTGAATTTGCCTATCTTTGAGTTGAAGCAAATTTGCCTCCCCTTCAATTGCCTCTTGTGATATATTAGACAAATGCTTCTAATTTTTTATCACCATTGTCTCTGCCTTCCTTGAGGAGAGAGGGAAATATTTCCCTCCTAATTTTCTACATCCTGTTGCAAAGAGTAATTTGCCTAATGACACACTGGATAGCAGAGACTACAAAGAAAAGACTTCTCACTGAAGAAGAGCTTTGGCCTCCTCTTCCAAGAAAAGATCTGTAAGAATCAGAATAAAAAACTGGAACCTAGAATTTATTCTTAATGATGAAGGAAAGTGACACTTCCTACCATTAAATGGCAGAAACAGTTTTCCTACAAAAATGTTGCCTGTTAAAAATATCACATGCAATGCCTCAATGGCATAGATATTGCCATCTCTAGCCACTCGGCACGGGAAGGAGTAAGAGGTGGTTGTCATAAGCCCTAACATCACACCTCTCCCTGATTCAGTCCTGGGTTAGTCCACTCCACAGATGCTCCAGGCAGAGAAGAAGGGAATCCGTGTGCTTGTCTCCTCCTTAGTTCCTTGCTTCATCAAGTGCCCGATTTCCAGCAGCAAAAGTCATTGGCAGAACTTTGGCTTCTACTGTCTTCCAGCTTCTCTACTTGCCAATCTTGAGTCCAAATGAAGATGTTCTTTTCTCCGTGAGGTGGCCAGAAACTGACAAAAACTATCTCATCTTGGCATGGCCTATTTTTCTTGAGAATGGAAACCACAAAGGCAGTCATTCCTTTGATATTAAAAGTTTCTCTTTTATTTTTTAACTTTAATATTATATATTGGAGTATAGTTGATTAACATTGTTGTGTTAGTTTCAGTTGTACAACAAAGTGATTCAGTTATACATATACATGTATCTATTTTTCTTCAAATTCTTTTCCCAATTAGGTTGTTACATAATATTGAGCAGAGTTCCCTGTGCTATACAGTAGGTCCTTGTTGGTTATCCATTTTAAATATAGCATCGTGTACATGTCAATACCAAACTCCCTATCTGCATAACTCCCCCCAACCCTTCCACCCTGATAACCATAAGTTCGTTCTCTCAAATGAACTTGTTTACAAAACAGAAACAGATTCACAGACTTAGAGAAGCTTCACTTTTCTTGATGGCTGGCTACCCCACCTCTCCATTTCTCTCTTCCTCTTCACAGTGGCAAAACATCCCAACTCAAAAATTCCATCCCATTATATCCCAACTCATTATTCAGATTCTGTGTCGATGGCATGCCCTAGATTTTGTTTCTGAAGATAGAGTTACTCCACCAAATATTGCACAACATAGAAGCTGGCACAGCTTACTGATGGACACTCAGTTAATGCTATTCCAATGAACAAATAATATAATCAAAGGATATGAGTCTAAAATGTAAAATACCTGAGGATAGGCGCAATGACTTATATGCCTTTATACTCCCAACATTTAGCATCCTGCTTGCCACATAATAGGACTTAAGAAACAACTGTATGGTTAACAACATGGGGTTTGGAGTAATATTCCTGATTCACTTTTTAGTTTTACCACTTAATAGCTGAGTGTCACTGAAAAAAATTACTTATTTAAGTCTCAGTTTCCTCATTAGCAAAATAAGACTGTTATAAGAGTTAAATGAGATAATATGTACCAAATTCTTAGGATAGAGTAAGCTCTCAATAAAGACTATTCATGGAGTTTCACACCTCAATAGCTTAGTCTCCTTATTAATATTGCCTAAGCTTCTAAAATTTCTACTGTTTCAAAGGCATATGCACCTGCACCTGGCAATTTAGATATTCATGTGATCCAGGGTGTCAGATCCTTAATCATAAGGGGCTTATGGGGGACTTCCCACTTCTTCAGCCTGGTGAATTCATTTAAGAAATTATGTCTATCATACAAAAGAAGGTCAGATATGCAGAGGTTTCTGTTTTAAAACCATAGCCTGGAGAATGGGAGGAAAGGGATGTGTGTCAGGAATACATCACAACTGATTGCCTCAAGCATGCAGGTGGGCCAGCAATGTCTACAAAAGTGGTTTTGCATTTTACAAAGAAGAAAATGAAGTCACAGCATTCCACAGGAAGATTCAGTCATCATTAGTGGTAAGAATAATTTATCAGCAGCTTCCTAAACCAGATCATAACACTTTTGTTGTCTGCTCAAAGAGCAGAGAGGCTGTTCAACAACAACAAATTAGTTGCCCCCCCAAAAAACCCATCTCTCTTATCCTTGAACTTGCCTTTTCTGAAAACTGCAGATGTATCAAGGTACCAGTTGACCCGAAGAACACAGAGTAGATATTTGTTAAAAAAAAAAAAAAAAAAAAAAAAACAGGGAAAAGAATCCAAAACAATGTATTTAATACATTTTAAAGGATCATTTCCTTTCCCTTGTTTCCCTAAAATCATCCAAAACCATTCCATGTTGAATATGTTTTCCAAGCACAAAATTGTGTTTCTGAATATGATAGAAGACTGATAGCCACGAGGCTTAAGGATGAGTATAAGAATGAATGCGGTTTCTAATCTTCTGAAGCTCCAGCTCCAGCAGCAGCTCTGTTACTGCCAAATGTGAAAAAGTACCAGTGTTCAGGCACTGAGCCCGGCTTCTTGGAAGACCAGTTAAAATAGTAAGTGTTTGGTGCAAGCCAACATGAAAATCAAAGCCATACCTGGAAGCAAAGCAGAGTTGAGGTTGTTCCTTTGGAATTATTATGTGTTTGAAATGGAAACTTTTCAGAAGGCTGGAATGATTCCTTTAAGTCACTTGACCTCTTAAACACAAAACTCTTTTTTTCCCCTTTAGAGAAGAAGAGCAGGAAGGAAAGGATAGAAAGACATTTGAAAAGTCAGAGAAGGCCTTACAAGTAACTGTCCTAGAGCAATCCCTGCAGAGGAAAAGAGAGTTACCATGCAGAAAATCTCTCTGCTAACTCTCCCCACTAGGCTGCCCTTCACAGATGTTCCTGAGTTTGCTAGATAGCAATTCCCAGCTCCCCAGATTCCAAGTGAGAAAGTAGGAAAAGTAATTGGTTGCTATTAGATAGGCATTCTGAAGTAGAAACAAATGTGGGCAGTGAGGAATTTCTGGCCTGGATTAGAGGTTCCATGGTAATTAAACAATAATGACAAAGAAGATTCCAATAACATATTTGGAACCCAAAGAGTGGGTTAGAAACTCAAATGGGTAACGTGCCTCTTTCAGGTTATGTCAGGAAAACATGTTGTGCTTTCTCTAAAGGGAAAGCACATGCTGTGCTTTCTATTGTCTTTTCCCTGGACTAGACAATCATTACTGAATGTATTGATATACTTTCAATCATAGAAACATTTGTTGAGTGGACATGGTGTTTTAGGCCCCATGCTAGAGGCAGGATGCATTGACTTGACTAACACCCCTTGTCTGGCCTTGTTGCGCTCAGAATATTCCAATTTCTCATTTTATTTTTAGGAGGTGCTATGATATTTTTCAAAGAGAAATAGATAATCTCACAAGACATACTTCTTCCAGGTAGAGTTTATTGTCTTTAAACACTTCCTGGGATCCTTCTGGATTCTTTGGATTAAGTTGTAGCATGAAGATTTGTTAGATTGCCATGGTCATGGCAAAATTGGGTGGGAAATACAGAGTTCCCATATAGCTCCTCCTACCACAGACCTAGTACTTGTTTTTAAATAAAAATCCTAGCTTTGCAAAGATGTGACATCATCAGAAGGAATGTAGTGTGATCTGATATTGAAACTCTGAACTATCCAGAGCTAGTAACTCACATGGTCTCTGAAAGATGTTGAGTATCACTGGGTTTTTCTTGAAAAATTTTTAAAAGGCCTTTATGGATTAGCTGCAGCACCCTGGGGTGCCTCAGCACACAGTTTGGGAAATGCAGGCTTAACATATTTAATCCTAGGAATGGCATTCTAAACATAGAAGTCTATGATGAAGTGGAAAGCTAATGGGGATTAGAATGGGATATAATTATTGGCATTGTGACACTGGCCATGCGACTGAACTCTCTGAGCCACAGTGCCCTCTCTAAGAAATGGAAAATCCTTCCTTATTTTATAAGGTTATAATGCTGGTTAAAAGATAACATTTGGAGGCTTGCTCCAAGTCTTGCTGTCTCTATTATTGGGTGCACTACAACAGGTGAAAGAAAGGGATGGTTGATGGAGCAAGTACAGTCCCTAAAAAGACCAAAATCTGCATGATCAAAGCAGAATAGATGCGTTAGATTCAGGCTAACCCTGCAATAACAATTACAATACCAAAATAAAAACAACAACAACAAGGTATGTAGTGACATTTTAATTATCTGGGAGTCAGTATAGTGTAGTATAGTCTGACCACTTATATAAGTTAGAATCCTAGTTACTTAACCAATTTGTGCCTTATTTAATAAGCACACCTGGCTCATGTCAAGCACTCAGCATATTACCTGGCACATAGTAAGTGTTCAATAAATGTTAACAGTCATTAGTATGTGCTATATGCTCACCTGGCCCTTACATAACTTCATTCTATGCTCACAACTACATTTTGTGATTTGTACTACTGTGTTTTCTTAAACTTCACCTTTAAAGTCCTCAAAGCTGCTAAGAGTCATGGAGTAAGACCCAAATCTGAGATATTTCTATTATATTATTCTAAATGAAATCAGAGCCCTTGATTTTTTAATTATTATGTGTACTGTAATGTTTCTGAAATCAAAGGCTGAGATCCAAGTATGAATGAAGTCACAAGAAAAAACTCAGTTGCACATTACTGATTTCAGGCTCTTAAGGTAACAAAACAGGCCGACTTATTGAGGGCAGTGGAAAGGAAGAACTCAGTGACACCAACCACTCACTTTCACCTTCCTAAAGAGCTTACTCCTTTAGTCTGACTGGTCCCATTCAGGTCAATGTAGCTGTTGATGGATATGGTGCTGAGGGTGCATCAAGGATCCCAGCTTAAACCCTACTATGCCCTCATCTTTTGCTACTTTTCCTTGTAAGACTACCGGTGACAAAATTTTGTTTGAGATGGACCATGAATATTACAGGCATAGTTTTTAATGATTGGATTTATTTTACCAACTTCTCAATTTACTTGAGAATATATTTTAAAAACTTAATACTCTATGCCTCTCTCCTTCACCAGCTCCAGGCCCCTGAGATAACTAATGTTATCAAGTTGGTGTGTTTTCCTCAACAATCTTATTTATTTATTTATTTATTATTTATGGCTGTTTTGGGTCTCCGTTGCTGCACATGGGCTTTCTCTTGTTGCAGCGATTGGGAGCTATTCATCATTGCGGTGTGTGGGCTTGTCATTGCGGTGGCTTCTTTTGTTGCAGAGCACAGGCTCTAGACACGCAGGCTTCAGTAGTTGTGGCGCACAGGCTTATTTGCTCCACAACATGTGAGATCTTCCCGGACCAGGGATTGAACCCGTGTCCCCTGCGTTGGCAGGTGGATTCTTAACCACTGCATCACCAGGGAAGTCCCATTCCTCGACAGTTTTTTCCACACTCACATGAACAAATACGTATCCTTAGTTATAGGATTTTATTTTAAAATAGGACCATATTATTTATATTACTCTGTAACTTGCTTTTTTTTCCTTCAAAACTATCATGGACATTCCTCCATATCAATTCGGATAAATCCAAAATATTCTCTTTTTTTCTTAATACTTATTAGTAGTTGATATTATATATTTATTTGCTTACGTTTTTATCTATCCCATTAGGCTATAAACTTCATGCTATTGACAAATGTGTATTTTGTTTACTGCTGAATACCCAGTATCTAGAACCATGCCTGACACATGACTGGTGTTCAGTTAATATTCGCTTAATTGAACTAATAAACTAATGAATGTGTATGCGCCTTTCCTTCTACCTGGAGGGCCCTATTACCCCTGCAGGTCTGACTACTTACACTCAGGCTTCATGTGCAAGAACTGAAGTAGTCCCTCTATAAATCCTTCCTTCCTACCACTCTCCCATAAATACATTATTGCTCCATCTTTCAGCCCCCAAAGCTATTGATTCTATGGGTTTTTGAGCAGAACAGGTGAGACAATATATCCCTAAGAGCCATCTTGGTGCATGGAACATGGAAAACATTCAATAAACTGGTAGTTACATTAAGTCATTTTTATTCCATACATTTATGAGATTGGTAATACTGTGATTTCAACTCTATAGCTGGAAAAACTGAAAGCCAGAGAAACTGAGTAATTTACTTGAGGTTTGGTAAATGGCAGAAGCAGGAAAGAAGACTAGTTCTGTCTGATTATAAAGCCCACATTCCTAGTTAATACATTTTCAGTCTCCCTGTCGTTTTCCAATTAAAAGAAATACACTGTGTGGCTGAGACTACTTCTCAAAACCTGTCCATTGTCCTCTTGGACACATGGGATGACTATGTTCTCAGCCTCCCATGAAATCAGATGTGGCCATGTGACCAATTTCTGGTGAATGGAATGTCACTTGAAGTGATCCTCACCACTTACAGGCCTAGGAATAAAAATCTTCCACATGACCTTCTCTCTCTACACTGTGTCTTCAGCCCAGATGCAAGAATTCAGCAGAAGACTCCAATACTTAAGGCATCTAAGATGATGAGGCAAGAAAATTGAGGGATTATGGATCCCCAGATCACTGAATGGAAGATCTTTCATGGAATATCTTCATTAAACTGTTAAATTATCAAAAAGTAAACTTCTATTGGGTTAACCCATTAACATTTTTGGATAGTTATCATTAGTTGCCTTCCCTAACTAGTCATTTTCAAAGAAGGTTCTCCATATATGGCCTTTGTTCTCCTCTCTAGTACCCTCTTTCACCATTATTCACCTATACCCCAAGTAGAATAAATTATTTGAAGTTACTCAAACACCTTACTCTTTTTCCTAACAGTTATAATCTCCCTCTCTTCATGGATAAATCCTACTTATTCTCTGAAATCAATTTATATGTCATCTCTTCTAGGAAGTCTTACTTAACAACTCTGGGATTGGTGCCTTTTTCTCACAGGACCTTTCTAGCACTTACCTTCCCCATTCCCCTGAACTGCTTCTATTCAGGCTCCCATCCTCTCATTACTACTCTCCTTATCTTTAGCTGAACTACAGAGCCAATATCATATTACCTCTAAACAAAACTCATGAATGATAATTGCATACCTGAATCCCAAATCCAAAGTATTGACTTCTCAAGGCTACATCATCAATGACAGCAACCACAGCTAATATTTCTGAGTGCTTGTTAAGTGCCATGCAGCATTCTAGTGCTTTACGTGTATTTAATCATTTAATATTCACAACTCTATGAAATAAGAATTATCTTCCTCATTTTACACTTGAGACAAAATGAGATTCAGGGTGATGAAGTGATTGGTCAAGGACACAGAAATAGGAAAAAACTGTTCTTTCTCCCTGACATGACTAGAAACCCTCATATTCCTCCTGGAACTCACTGGAGTCTATCAATCCCTTGACAATTTGCCAATGGGTTTAGGAAGATGAGCATCCCTTGTTGGGTTTCCAAGTTTAAATACTAATTCCAAGTCCCCCTCCCAACTTCTACTTGGTCCAATAATTAGATTAATATCCCTCCTAAACCCAAAGGTTAGATATGTCTAGAACTGATCATAAGTTCTATGAAAAGAGGGACCACCTTTATTTTCTTCACTGTTGTATTCTGCCTGGCAAAATATTCAATAAATACTTGCTAAGTAAATGAATTAATGACAGTACAAATGCCACTGACAGCAGAGAACATCCCAGGTTTGAGATTACCCAGTACAGAATGACAACTGAAACTGTCTCTGTTTCTACTTCATTACTCACTGGAGGAAAGGAAGCTGGAAAAAAATTAGATGAAAGCCATCAGGAAAAAAGTAAATATATTTGCAAGCCGGGTTGAATGGTATGGACTCCAGGTAACTTTGGAAGAATAAATAACATTGTTGTTTCTAAAGTACATAAGCAGATTATGTGCAAGTGTATTTTGTGCAAGACAAGTGTTGGATTTCTAGATAAAGAAAGAGTTTTAAGTTCTGATGATGAATAGTTCAGTGTCACCATCCCAGCAAGGTCACCTGCCTGCAGTTACATAAAGTATTATCAGACGAGAAACATCTCTATAAGGAATGTGGCCTCTTTATACTCTCCTGAACATCTCTTAAATGAATGAGTGAATGAATGAAGGAAGAGTGAAATAATTAAGATTTTTCATCTTGGTGAGTACAGTGATGTGTAAGCTAAGTACAGCCTTTTATTCAGTAAAATGTAAAGCATATCATGTAATTTTTAGCTATCCTCCAGAAGTTGTCTTAACCTAGGGCATTTTAGACACCCCTAGAAATATGGAGCTTGTGCTTCTTACCCTGAAACCTAAATGGGCTTTGGTGAACAAAGCCTGACATCTACCTGATGAAAAGAACATCAAAGGGACTCCATACCTGGGATCCTAGAATTTTCATTCCTAGACTCCCCGGAACTTAATTTTTCACCCAGATTCATATCTCTGTTCCATCTTCATCTGTTTTACATCCTTTAAACTTCTTTTAAAATAGTCTTCCAGCTTGGTGCTTAGTTACTGTATTTCATATAGATGACTACAATTCCAATCAAACTGATGTCAATAACAGAATGGGTGCCCAGTTAGCAGTGAGCAGAAATCCTGGATTAGGAAGAAATGGATGAAATAATTCTGGGAATCCCTGAAGCAGAATACTGCCAGAGGTAGTCCCCAGAATCATGTGGGTCATGTATAAAAGGAGCAAAACTCCCAGAACTGTGTTTGGTCTTCTGTGGGACTCTAGCCTCCAGGACTAAAGCAGGGCCAGGAGTGGAATGTAAAATTCAGAAATTCAAAGCAGATGGCAGGTCAGGTCACTGGGACCCGAAGCTTGCAAAGGCACTGTGCTTTCTTTCCTCCAGGCACTGGGCTCTGGGCATATGGCAACAAACTCTTTGCAGATATGGTCTACTGGTAGAGGCAGAGCTCATAATGTATTACTTGTCCTGGCTCACATTGTTTTTAGAGCTGAAACTCTACTTGAAAAGGACAAATCATTATTTTTGGTACTTGGATGGACTTACACATTTATTGTTCAGCTCTTACTCAAAGTATAGTTTTAATTTAGGAGCTCCACCCTCAGAGAAAGCTAATCAGATTTCACTAGAATAAAGCTATGAGGAATGATGAATATTTTGGAAAGCAATTTTACAACATGCATGTATTATGATCCTTGGAAATCTTTGCCTTAGCTTAGATTTCCCTCAAAGCAGAGCTTGATAAGAGCTCATGTGCAGAAAAGTGTTTCCAGGGAACAGGAATAAGGGACTAGATAGAGTGAGATAGAGAAAGAGGAAAAGCCAGGCTCTAGGAGCATTATCTATCATGACATCACCCTAGAGCAAATCTTCGGTCAAAGGTTGCCCTGGGGGGTACTCTTTCTCCAACACTGCTGAGCTTCACATGTACACAGGTCAAATACCAGTCTCCTATAATTGAAGGAAGAAAAGCAAAAACGTGCAGTACATTTAAGGTGAGATACTGTCAGCACAAAATGAGTTGACATATCCACAGAAAAGACCATCTCAGCCACAGATGTAGTGAGAGATCTGGCAGAGTGTATGTGAGGCAGGGCCCCAGAAGAATTGAGTACAATCTTCTTTCCCATTAACACAGTAATCTGGGTCCATAGTATCTGTCCTAAGGAGTTATGGTAAAATATGAATAAAAATGATAAAGATGCTTGCCATAACACTATTAATACTAGAAAATAATTGTAATAGACTTAGACAGGAGAAGGGTTAAGTATATTATGGTAAATATATTTGACTATTATGCAAAAATTATGTTTCTACAGAGTTGATAAGAATATGGGAAGATGTTTCCAGTATAACATGAAGTTGTGAATAAAAAGATGTTAATTACAGACAGAATGATCATACCATGTCAAAACAACCATGTGTAGGAAAAGTATCCCCCAAATATGAAAATATGAAAGTAGTTATATTCAGGTCTTAGGACTATAGGTAAGAATTTTCCTCTATTTTTCTACAGGAGGCATAAGAAGAGATCCAAATGGCTTGTTCCATCAAGTAGATTAGACATGGCTATTAATCCCTTCTTCTGGAGACTTGATCCCTAGAGATTATTAAATCCTGTGGCACTCCTGACTCAACTCAGACTCCAAGTCCTTTCCTTATAAAATTGTTTCTTGCTTCTCTTTGGGCTTTGGAAAACACTAAATTCCATTATCACTCCTGGTTATCTCCTACATATCCACCAAGTAGACTTTCCTGATCTGATCCCTGCCCCCGACCTTCCTGTCTGAGTTAGGTGCCTCTCTTGTGTAGTCCTGTAAGACCCGGTACTCATCCTACCTGACCACTGATGCTGCTGCTTGGTTTTGCTTCTATATCTGTCTTGCTCACTGCTCCTAATGCTAAGCCCCATTACATGCGTTATCTCCTCAATTGTCACAATTCTCCTATAGAATAGGTATTATTAACTCTATTTCATAAAGAGGATTCAGAAACTTGGAGAACTTTAAAATTTTTCTGAATCAAGCTCAGAATCCAAGACAGTTTTGACTTCAAATCCATTTATAAACCCTTGTCTCCTGAGAGGGACAATAACCCAAACAACATAAAACAAAAGGATTCCATTAATCCAGTGTTTGTTTTCTCACATTTTGCTAAACCAGTGAATATTATCTGACTTTTCATTGATATAAACAAATCTGATCATAAATATCTAACAATTTCTGTATTTAGTTCTAAATTAACAAAATCTCAATTATAGTTAAATGTCCAAAAACAGCTTAGCCAATAATAGGAGAAAATAGCTAAGTAAATAATGCACTTGATTAAGCTATCAACAATTGTTTATAACATTTTAAAGATATAAAAATGCTTATATGACACTATCTGAAAATGTTTATGCAATATGATATTTTAAACATATGCACACACATACACAAACACATATAAAAACTAGAAGTACACAAAAATATTAGCAGGTCTTTTATGGATGCTAGGATTATTGATTATTTTTATTGTTCTATATTTGTCAGGTATCTATAATTAAACTTATTATTTTTGTAACTAGACAAATGAATTAAGCTTTGTTTTAAATTTATATATGTGATTTGTTATGTATGAATTTATGTGCAATATTTTGGTCATAGGGCTAAGTTGGGTCAAGTTTAAAAAGTGAGACACAGTGGTTACAAGCCATAGGTACAAGTTTGATTTATTTTATCTGGAGCAGAATATGAATGAACTAATGATACTGGGACAATTTCTAACCTAGTTTATGGATTCATAATGAATGTAAAGTAAGAAGGTAAAGTACCTCAATATCCCTTTCTCAGTGTATCCTATCCAAAAGAATTTGTCATCAAGAGATACAATCCTTTCTAGTAGACACAAATTAGGTGATGAATGATGGAAGGCACATTTTCAGCTGCAACTGCGAACTTCAGTGGAGAAACTTTGAGCCAGAACAGGAAAAGGGTTTGGAAGTGCTTATGGTCTCATCAGTGGTTTTCAACAATTCTAATGAGTGATGGTGAGTACCTCTATGACATTCCATGGAGGAACTAGGTAATTAACTTTTTTTCTGAACAACATATGCAAGATATATGTTATGGAAAGGTGGTTTCTGAGTTTTGCTTTACAGAATTCAGCTATTGTAGAGTCTTAACTCAATTACAAAAATGTAGACTAGACTAGAATTTGGAACAGGACATCTTGTCTTGCTCTGGAAGCACTTTTACTCTGAAAAATAAATCAGTAAATTTTGTTTATGGTTTTGGAATCCATTTTAAATTTTGCATTAATTCCAAGAAAATAGTGTTCAGCAAACAAAGAAACAACAACAAAGATCAAGGTGTCAAATACAGCTCAACCCATACTTGCAGATTGAAAAAATAATCAACAGAATCTAAAACTAAGGTGGTATAAACTAGAGTTCATAAGCCAAGGGCAACACACTTCTCTTCATAAAACCCACTAGCTATCTATTTTCCACCTATTTTCAAGATGAAGGGTCATCTTTCATTCAGTTTGCATCAGAATGGAATGAAAGCATTTCAACAACTCATTGGTAGAAAATTGGCTATTTGAGCAAGGTAGATTAACTATTTTAAGAAAGCTTAGAATACTATTCTGGAACAAAGTTTTCAGGCATCAAGGAAGCCAGAGCTTTATTACTGAAGCTCAGCATCTGTGGATCTTAATCTGTTCAGGCTACATTATTCACTAACATGCCAGTTGAAATTTAGACAGCTTAACCATCTAACTCCAGCAACACAACTTTGCAGCTATGTTTTTAGTGAGAAGAATTGGAGATATGAAGCCAGGGAAACTGGGTTCACATTCCAGCCTGACTCTCCATTATCTGTGTGACATTAAGTGAGTCTTCTAACCTCCTTGGATCCCATCTATGAAACCATCTACAAAATGGGGATCTCTAACTATTGGGAGAATAAAACACAAACAGTTAGTTTAAACCTTTGGGAAATTGTATATAAATCAAGGAAATAACCAACAAATCTGAACCACATTAGAAATAAAAATTAAAATGACTGGAAGAAAATAGGACAAGATACCAACAACAATGGTTGCTTCAGGTTTATAGGGTTATGGGTGGGATTTTTGGATGCTGCTTTCTTTCTTTTCCTTTCTACTTTTGTGTATTTCTCTGGAAGTACAGAGTTTCCACAACAACAAGATGAATAGCCTGGGTAGGCAACACTGCTGAAATTATATATTCCCCTTCTTCCCTTCTGGTTACAAAAAGACCGAGTGGCTCCATTTCTAAATTTCCCCAGTGGTCAGTCTTGGCATTAGATCAAACACCACAATGTTTTAGAAGGGTGTGAGAAAAGGAAAGCACACCGCTAGAACTTAAGGGCTTTGGCAATCTGAACTACGAGGTGAGTTTGGAGAGGATGATTTAAAATAAATGAGAAGAAAAGCCTGTGGCTTTTGGCAAGAGGCACATGAAGTACCACTGCAGGGAGCTCCCACCTCTGTGCCCCCCACTCAGCACCATTAGGAAAGGGTGGATGTTTGCTTGCTTTGGATTCAATATTTGTCTGTTTTTCAAACTATCCCATCCACTTGTAAATGAGCACCAGCTTGTTTCAGACCCCCAAAGGATAAAACATTTCAGAGTGAGGATTAAGACCCAGTGCCACAGGGAGATGGAGTATTCTGGTCTCGAGGGAGATGTTTATAATGAAATTTTGAATTATTATAGGTGTTATCTTTGCTTTCCTTTCACTGATGTGAAATTCTCAGAAGATGCCTCCCCTGCTAAAGATACTTCCTCTTCTCAGTTGTGAAGACGACCTTCTCTGCAGTCCTTTGGGGTTTCCTGAGCTCTAGATAAAGGGGCCAGCTTATTCCCCAGCCATTTGCTGGAGGGCAAATGGCCCTTCACAGTCTTAAGAATCAGTCTTTTGTCTAAGGAAAAACCAACCCAGCAACTGCCACCACTTCCATTGTTCTCCAGTGCTGGGTAGGTTTGTGAACAAGTTACCTCTGAGCAGATGGCAGTGCTGCCTTATGATGGTACTTCATGTGCCGCAAACCAATGAATCACCGTTTGTGTGTTCACACTGTGCACTTCTTTGTACCTGGCACAATTTTCGTATATTTAATAGTGGTGCCTGTGTATTTGTGCCTGGCTGGGAATCGTGGCTCAATTTATGTCTTGTTCCAAATCTACCACATAAGAGTTTACCAGCTTTCTTCATAGGAGACAGGGAAATAGGCTTTTTACAGACTTTTCACAAAATAGCTCTAACATTTTTTTGAAATAAAATATTGCATGAAATTCAAGATGTATGCCAAGTCAATGGAGAGGTGCAAGAATCCAGGAGTGACGTTCTCAGCTGAGGGAAGAAATAATTAAAGAAGCAGAGAAAGAATGCCCACCCTTGAAATGCTGAGCTTCTCAGAATTCTGCCCCAAACTTGCTTCTCTTCTTCCTATACATACTCTTTCCCTCAGCTCAATTCAATCACCCTATTCTTTCAAAGGCCTCCTTTATGCTAAACCTTTATGTTAAATATACATTCCAAGACCTAACCCATTTCCACATTTCCCATTTCCGGCTGCCCAGCTGATATTTCTGATAAGAAGGTACACAAAAGCTCAAAATCAATATGTACAAAACCATCATCTTCCTTCCTAAACGCTGCTTATTTTTCTGCCTTTTCTATGTAGTTTATATTATCTTCATCTCCATACCCCAACTGTCAACATTAAAAATCTCAGTTGTCCATGATGTGTCTCTCCCAGCCAATCAACCATCAAGTCTTGGCACTGATACCACTGAAACTTCTCTCACATCATTTTTCTTCTTCCTGCTCACTAGTGCTTCCCTTTCCTTGGCTTTCATCAGCTCTCCTCAGTTACTACAAGAATCTCCTACATAGTCTCAGTTCATGCCCATTCTGCCACAAATGTTATCTTTCTAAGACCACATCACTTCCTGCATAAAAAATATCTAAGACTCCCACAGTTAATGGCAGGGTTCTCTAGGGCTGGATAGCCCAGACAAATCTGCAGACTAAAGTAGAAACTCGCACGCAATGCATACCAATCTGGTCCAGTTAACTCATCGTTCCTTAATTTTTAGTCAAACTTTCTCCTCACACTGCCTGGCCCCAAGTATCCCATCCCCACATGCAGGCCAACTTCAAGTTCTTAGACACGCTGCATTTTCACTCCTCTGTCTTCATGCATTCTGATTAATTTTCCTGGAAAATATAACCTTCCTCACAGACAGAATTAATTGCTTTCTCATTTATGTTTCCACAAAAATCTATATGTTCTTATAGAATGCTTCATGCTGTATCTTTATTATTTATGTGTCTGTCTCTCCTATAAGTTTTAATGCTTCAAGGACAAAGATTGACCCTTACTTATCTTTATATCCCAGGCCATGTGCTGTGGTTGCCAGAGGGGAAATGTTCCAGGACTATTCTCTGAATTAAGAAAGTGCCTTGTTGCTTGTGATGAATTAGAAAGCCACTTGACTAGGTCTCCAAAACCATGAATCACTTACTAGTTGCTACCAGCACTGAAGTCACCTGAAAGACATGTAATAGGTCCAGAGAACCACAGTGAAATTCAAATAATTACCATAAGGCTTTGGCCTACAAAACCTGCCCTTGTAACTTAGGTCAAAGTTGTGAGGTTTGAAGACATTTTTGGACCTTGCCTAAGATTTAACACATTTCTTCTACCTTGAGCCTTGGGATCTCACAGAGGTAATGGATAATAAATAGATCCCATATCTAGAGACTGTTTATGGGCAATTTATTATTACCGCTCCCCAACACACACACACACACACACACACACACACACACACACACATTTCCACTCCTAATATAAGTGCATCATTTTATATTTGGATTTTGACCCTTGTCTCTATTCCTTTCAAGGAGCCAAGAATTGACTTAGACTATAACTCTGATTTTTAATTTTCCAAGTATTTGAGGTCTCTCTTAGTAAGAGTTGCTGAGGCAGAACCAAGAGTAAAGAAGCACAGCTTTCTGTGGAATGTCCTTTCCTAATCTGGGGGACCCGTGTAAACTGAGGAACGGGGACATGAGAGTGGGAAGAACTGAAGATGTTTAAATGGCAGGTGATGTGGTCAGAGCTAAACACCAGCAAGATAAGAATAAAACCAATACGAAAAAATGCACAAGAGCATCAGCCTTGAGGGAGGGGACCAGAGAGGAACAAAGTTTGAGATCCTAGGTGGAAGGTCCTGAGGTCCCAGCTGGGAGGAGTGGCAATGCAGAAAGACAGGACAGGAAGGATGGTGGTGGCAGGATGAATAATAGAAATTGAAATCATGGTAGCAATTATCAGTCGTATTTGGGTTTTATTGAGACTTGTAAAAGGCATAGTGTCAGTGCTTTACATCAATTATATCATTGAAAACCTGGATAACCAATTCATGAGGTATTCCTCACATTTAATAGATTTAAAAACAAAGGCCTAGATCAGTGAGTGCCTTAGACAAGGTCACACTTATTAAGTGGCAGAAATGGGTCTTGAATTTGAATCTGACCATCTCTAGAGATCCTGCTCTCATGCTTTGGAGGTAGGATGTACAAGACTTACTGAGCTTTGAAAGGGGTGTGAGGAAGAAAGAAGACCCAAAATGTACAATTTAAATATTTTACAGTTTGTTTTGTCAATTATACCTCAATAAAGTGGATATATACATATATAATAGAATATTAATTTATGATTTTTCTTTTAAAAAAGAAAAGAAAAAAAAAAGAGCCAAAGGTGAGTCATGAGATTTATCCCCAGATAACTGAGAGCTTGGCCATCTCTTTAGTAGAAGTGGGGTCACAGATTTCCTGGTACCAATGAGTTTTGTGCTATGCAGGGTAAATTTGAAATCCCGTGGGACATCTAGGGGGAAGTATTCAATAGGCTGTTGCAAATGGAGGACCAAAGCCACACTGTCATTCTCTCAAATGCCCTGAGGACTAAATTTGAATTCCAAAAATAGACATATGTATCTAACCTTCAAAGGAAGATAGATATAAGAGTAAAATCTTAGTGCTTAAGCACCATTTAAAATTCCTGAACACCCCGGATAATGCATTCCAGCTTCTTCTACTCTTGCTTTTAAGTGAAGAGTCCATATATACTTTACATATTATAGCATATTTCCCGCACAGCCCTGGGCCTCCAAGTCAGTTCCTTTCCTTGTAAAGTAATTATTTAGACAGAATACCCTGACCAATAATTTGCATTTTCCCTAGAAAAGCATGTAAATTGGATACTAGAGCATAAACTCATCTATTCTGATTTTTAAAAATACATCAGATAGTGCATCTGGCTGGCTCCCCAGATTTTGTTATTGTTTTTCAAAGTTGTTCTTCATTCGTGTTTAAAGCAACATTAGTTGATATTTTTACCTTCTCTATTTCATATCTACCACTTCTTTTCTTTTCTTTTCTTTTTTTTTTTAAGGAAGATACAGCTTTAAATAGGTAGGTTTGGTTGGCCAAGTTTCTTGTTGGTATACCATGGTAATCCTCCAGGTTACTAATTCTACTCTTGTAGAAAGATCTACTAGTTTGAATACCCTTATGTGATATAAAGACTAGAAAAGAGAAAGTTAGTAACTATTTTCAAGTAAATATTTCCAAGAGATTCATTGATAAATGGAAACTAACCAGAGACTCAGAGAACTCCCCCCCAAAATTTTAGAATATGCAGGAAGAAGCAAAATAAGTTGGAGAGGGATAGATGGAAGGTTTACGTTTACAGACACCTATAGATCCAGTATTATATGAGTTTAATACAAAAAATATTAGGCATCAGTCTATTATATATAAAATACTCTTCTCAGTACCATGAAGGATAAAAAGGGAGAAAAAAAGCCATGTGCCTCTGTCTTAAAGGAGTTTTTATTCTAATAAAACAGTAGGCTAGGATTGGTAAACACATGGCACATGTTCCATTATTTTCTAATCCTTTTCCCACGACAGACATTACTAATCGTTTATGGTACAGAGCTGGACAAGATCTCATTCTCCACCTCTTGATTGTAAGGCAATTATACTCCAATAAAGATGTTAAAAAAAAAGAACCCCAAAATGAAAAAAAAAGATCTCATTTTCCATTTCAATATTGTGATCCAGGTATTACCACCAATCAGTTTAATTTGGCACATGAAATAAAATCTATTTGTCACCTGGGGTTGGAGAGATGCATGCAAATTAACATCTGAGGCAGGCTTTATTAAATGCTATACAGGGGATCAATATCATCTTTCAGGAAGAAAGTGCATGGGGGAGGTTAATTGGAAATGGTGGCTTTTAAGAAAGGCTCCATGGAGAAGGTGGCATTGAGATGGACATTGAAGAATGAGTGTATCATTCATCCATTCATTTATTTGACAACAACTCACAAATCTCCTGGTATACCAGGCACTAGGCTGAGCGCTGAGCTCAGTGCTATATTTGATTCAAATCCCAGTTCTACTGCTGAGTTTCACTATAAAAATTTAGAAAAATCACTGAAACTTTATGGGCCTAAGTTTCCTCATCTGTTCAGTAAGGAGACAAGATGAGATGATTACTAACAGACTTTCTGACTCTTTAAATTCTGTAATGCTGTGAAGATCACGCCGGCTAGAAACATGATAAAGTGAGTAGCCACCACCCTTTTTTAGTATTTTCTAATTCAAATTATATTATAGTTTATTGATGTATCTAAAGTTTCTGCTTGAAGTCCAGGAGTGAGAAGGAAATGAATGAGGTAAAGATGGAGAACAAAGCATGTCCCTGTCCACTAAGGCTTCAGGGATGACAATGGAGGATGTTTCTGCAGAGCAGTGTATGGGTAACTGCTTGTATTACTCATAGAAGGCTGAAGGAAGAATCCGCAACCCTCCTTGCCTTAACAACAGGTGGGGCTCTGAACCATACAGTCACTCCGAGAACCCAGGATCCTTCTATCTTGTATTCTGACCATTAGAGCCTCAGAGTCCCCTGGTGAACCCCCTATGTGCAGGCACCCAAAAAGGAAGTTACCATGAGAAGGCAGAGCTCTCCTAACTGCCTCATCTCAGATGTGACAGTGATCACTGCCATTTTCATTTCTTTGGTGAGAATTTGCCTCATGACCACCCTTAGAAGCAACAGGGATAGAATTATAATAAAGCTGAATGCCAGAGGAAAAGTAAATAGGTTTTCTGAATATTGGGCATTTTCTCCATCACACCCCTATAACTGATAGGTGGTGGATAACCACTTTTGTCTCATCACTCACTCAAAATATTCATTCTCCCTCCTGTCAGTTTAGAGTGGAAAAAGATACTCTCAACATTGTAAAGGACAGAATTTCTTCATTAGTACTAGGACAGTTCTCTAAACAGCCATGGCTGAGCAAAGTCTTCTCAGCATTTTTTTCTTCGTGGATAAATGATCCAAGTCCCAGGATGGAGAACATTGGGACAGACAGAATAAAGGTCCACCAAAGATGTCCACGTCCTAATACGTGGACCCTGTGTATATGTTATCTTACATGAAAAATGGGGCTTTGAAGGTGTGATTAAATTAAGGATTTTGAAATGGGGAGATTATCCTGAGGTGAGCCCCATATAAGGGTCCATATAAGTGAAAGAGGGCAGAGGAGAGTTAGAGAATATATGATGACGGAAGCAGAGGTCAGAGTGGTGTGATTTGAGAAAGACTCAACCAGCAAATAAAGGCTTTCAAAGAAGACCCCATGAGCCAAAGAATGTATGCAACCTCTAGAGCTGAAAAAGGTAAGGAAACATGTTAACACAGACCTGCCAACATGTTGATTTTAGTGCAGTGAAACCCAGAGGTCATGTGGTGACCTCAAGAACTGTAAGATAATAAATTTGTGTTGTTTTAAGCCACTAAGTCAGTGGCAATTTGTTACATCAGCAATAAAAAACTAATACGGAGACACAAGACCAAAATTGGTAATAGCTAATATGTACTGAGTGCACACTGTGTTCCAGGCATTTTTCTAAGCCTTACGATTGCTAACTCATTCAATTCTTAAAATAAACCTATGAGATACATACTATTCTTAGTCCCATGGGGCAATGAGGAAGCTGGGGAAAGGAGAGGCTAAGGACATTTCCCAAAGTCATACATCTAGTAAGTATTAGAACTAGGATAGCTTTCCATCACTGGGATCATATCATTAAAGAAAAAGTTGGATAAGTTAGATTGACCAATACACACACACACACACACACACACACACACACACACACACACTCACACACCCCACAATATGTTGCAACTCCTTTCTTCAAGAGCCCAGGGGTTAAGACTGCTAATATTATTTTCAGCAAAGCTATAAAGAGGAAAAGGCAAACCACACTGGGGTTGGAGTCTATTTTTCTATTCCTCGAATCTGGTCTTGGCCATGTGACTTGATTTGACCAATGGGACATTAGTAAAAATGATGAAAGCAAAGCTTGAAAAGTGCTTGCACACTGAAATGTACCCTCTTGGTGCTTTTGGAACACAGCCACCAAAGGAAGAAGCCAGGGCTGGCTTAGTAGATGTTAGAAAAGGTGGTCCAGTTGCCTCTATTATCCTAGCCAAACTCCAGATATGTGAGTGAGGCCATCTCGGACAAACAAGTTGACTACAACCAGCCCTCTAGCTCAGGGGTCCCCAACCCCTGGGCCACAGACCAGTGCCAGTCTGCGGCCTGTTAGGAACCGGGCTGCACAGCAGGAGGTGAGCGTCAAGCAAGAGTGAAGCTTCATCTGCAACTAACTCCCCATCGCTCGCATTACCACCTGGACTTTCCCCCACCCCCTGTCTGTGGAAAAGTTGTTTTCCACAAAACCGGTCCCTGGTGCCAAAAAGGTTGGGGACCGCTGCTCTAGCTGACCACAACCACATAAGTGAGCCTAGATAGGACCTGCAGAAGAACCACCCAGCTGAGCTCAGACCAAATTGCCAACCCCACAGAATCGCAAGTTAATAAATGATGAGTGTTTTAAACCACCAAGTTTCAGAATAGCTCATTACACAGGAAAAACTAACTCAAAATCAGGCCATTGGGAAGTTACAGCGCTTTGGGAACCATATTCAATGCCTTATGCCGTCTCCACTAAATCCTGACTGTATTCTAAGCGATTATGTGTTGGGCTTGATGATTGAACAAATTAACTACCCTCTGAGCCTCTTTACAAATTTTGTGAAAATAAAAGTAGCAATCTCAACCACTGTGCTCCTAAGCAAAAGGAAATGTACTACTTTTAACCAAAAAGATAACAGATGTCATAGGAATTTTATATGTAAGAAAAATTTTATCTATTTAACATTAACAACATCTGCAGTTTTATGAAAATGCTTAGCATTTCTGTGAAGGTCTTAGTGTCTTTTAGCCATAGTTTTCCAGTTTCCACTTTAATATCTTTAAAACAAATAGAAACTTGGTTTCTTTTTTTTTTTCTTAAGAAAAAATAATTGTTTGAAGTATAACTCAGGACATCAGAAAGCAGTTTCTTTTAAAATATGGAGAAAGGTTTTTTTAGGAGTACGTATTAAAGAAGAATAACAAGACACCAACAGAAAAGCCCCATAATTGTTGCTGCTACCTCATTCTAATTTATTATAGTGCATTTTTGACCCAAAGACAGTCCATCATCATACCCCAGATTTCTAAATGTTCAAAGTGAGAACTCATGATTGTAGAAACCACATCATTGCTGTTATTTAACAAACCCCATTCCATTTTTCAAAATAGTTTATGCATTCCTAGAGTTGCCAGAAAATGTTGTACCTTGCCTCTGATTTCACCTAGGGAAATTGTACTTCCCTATTTTCCACAACCTTCTAATGCCACTGTGCAAAAATCAAATTGTTTTTCTAGAAGTCACCAGTAACGTTTCACATTTTAAGCAACACAAAAAAAGAAGCATGGTTCTGGCTCATTCAGTGATTTATGACTAACCCCTTCTGAGCAATTCCTATTTATACATTCATTTGTCGTGTCTCTTGGTGATATATTTTTGGCAGCGTCACTGGACACAATATAGAGTGTCCCATTTCTTCCTCTGAATCATAAGAAAACATTTAGCAGAAGTGAAATGATATTGCCTTTTAATTTTCTTGTAGAAATCTATGGTTTGTGTAACATGACTCAGTCCAGTTCTGATTAATGGGGATGCATTTTACTCTCTGCAACTGCCAAGTCCACAGGTATTAAAAGCTCTCACAATCCAAATACTGGAATTAAATGCAAAGCCCCATGAGCTCAGAATTTACTGCTCTAAGGAAGAGATTACAAAGGAATTGGAAATAAATCCAGTGGTAAATTTAAAGAGGTTCCTGAGCTACTGTTTTCTCCTGAAATGGATTCCTTGTGACCCTGGTGGATAAGTTGCTTGGATAAGAGCTGACCCCAAACTAACCTTTGTATTAGCAGTGATATAAGCAATGACTCCCCTGCAACTATGTGATTATCACATACAAGTTTGGGGGTTGATATACTATATACAAGATAGGATTATCCTGTTGGGACCATCAATGGTGAAGTCATGCCTAATGTCATTTACCCTCAGACAGGAAACCTGAACACAGAAACAGTTCCTCTCAAAGCATTGCTCTGACCACATTAGTATCTCTGCCCAAACTTTGATCATTCTCTGATGCTTATGAAAATAAATTCAAAGCCCGTAACTGGATGTAAAATTATCCCCCAGTATTGACATTCACAAACCCCATTTTCAGACAAGACATTTCCTATCCTTTTCCTTCCATCTGCTTTGTTCATCATGCTCCCCCTTACTGGAAAAAACATCTGTTATGTTTCAAGGCTCTCTGATGCTACTTCCTCAGTGACATGATCCACCTTCCCTCAGCTGGAACTGATGTCTTTATCCTTTTAAATGCTCTAGCATTTTTCGCACTTTTGTAGGACTACTAGTCAGCTCGGGCTGCCATAGAAAAATACAATAGACTGGATACCATAAACAACAGAAATTTTTTCTCACAGTTGTAGAGATTAGAAGTCAAAGATCAGGGTTCTGGCTGATTCAGTTTCTCTTGAGAGCTCTCTTCCTCGTTTGCAGACAGCAGCCTTCTCACTGTGTCTTCACATGGCCCTTTCCTCAACAGGTGTGTGCAAAGAGAGAGCAAGGTGTTTGGAGTCTCTTCTTATAAAGACACTAATCCCATCAGATCAGAGCCCCACCCTTATGACCTCATTTAACCTTAACTACTACCTTAGAGGCCCCATCTCTAAATACAGCCACACTGGGGGCTAGGGCTTCAACATATGAAATTTGGGAGGACACAAACATTCAGCCCACAAGTACCTACTAATTATTCTTTTCAATTAATTCAAAAATATTTATTAAGCAACAATGCACCACTATACTACGTGCTGGGAATAGAAAGATGAATAAATAATAGTTCCTGATCTTAATAGTTCAAAAACTGGTAAAGGAAACAGGAATGTAAAATAATACTTACTATGATTACAATAAGGTTTAATTAGCATGATCAGTCATTATGGGCGTGCATATCTTATTTCCCCTTTTAAAACTTAAGCTACTTGAGCTAAGTGTAAGATATGTCTCCTGAGAAAACATGGGTAGAGATTTGAGTCTTGATGAGATGCTTATCTCTCTGGATACTCCAGAAAAAAAGCTCCCCTTTTTTTTTTTAACATCTTTATTGGAGTATAATTGCTTTACAATGGTGTGTTAGTTTCTGCTGTAGAACAAAGTGAATGAGCTATACATATACGTATATCCCCATATCTCCTCCCTCTTGCATCTCCCTCTCACCCTCCCTATCCCATCCCTCTAAGTGGTCACAAAGCACCGAGCTAATCTCCCTGTGCTATGCAGCTGCTTCCCACTAGCTATCTATTTTACATTTGGTAGTGTATATATGTCCATGACACTCTCTCACTCCCTTTTTATTATTATCACCATCCTCAGCCTAAATCCCTAGGTGGTTCCTCTACTGTGCAATGCTGGGTTAAATAACTGAAACTATTTCATTCCTTTTTATATCTTGCCCCTCTATCATCTCAAGCAGAACTGGTCTAAATATCCACTCCAGGCACTCTGCTAGCTGGGACTCCCCTTGTTATATTTGTCCTTCCAAGGGCAAAGGCTGTTCCCAGTATACCACTAGTACACCTCATCTTACCATGACCTTAGTCTGAGAGAGTGGATCCAAGTTTAAATATGCTTCTGTTGGAAGGTGCACTACTGCCTATGGTGATTCCATTGCTCAACCTTTAAATATCTGTTTTGTTCTTGAAACATAGCAGCTCCTCTTACCTAAGAGAGTGATGGTGGCCAGTGGTGGGGGATAAGTAGAGGGCAGCTATAGGCCTGGAGGTCTCCCTAGAGGTTAGAGAGGGTGACCCACACCAAGGCCTGTCACTGATTTATCTCTACATATATCACAGCACCTAACCCACGGCCTGGCCCATAGTAGGTGTTCAGACAATGCTTATTAAATGACTAAATGAAGTAATTACTGGCTTATTCCCTGCCAAAGAGTTTATTCACTTTCTTAGATATGGTCATAAACAAACCATATAATTTAATGTTTGTAATTGGACTTGAAAATCACTGAACCAAACTCCCACTCATTCTCTTTCCATCTGAGTATCATATACATAACTGGATGAAATCCATCCTCTGTAACGCACAGTAACCTTAGGGCTCCCAGAAGACTTCTTCAGACAACAAGACACCTGCTGCTTTACAGCTCACGTTCAACAATAGCCCAGATTGCTATAACCAGCTACACAGGCTTCTAATCACCAAGCTTGTTGCAGCAACTGCGCCTCCAGCACATAAGCACCTCCAAATGGGGTGTTGATTGTATGGCATAATGCTTTCCAGAAAAGGATCAGTGCATCAGAAATATGAAAAGGACAGATTGTCCTGATCTTCGTCTTAACCTCAGAGCTAACTGGCAAGCAGAATTCCACTAAATTTACCCATCTCTCACAACTATTTATAGAGGTAGTTTGGTATGCTGAGGCCTACATTAACATTTTTCCCTAACATCTTATTAAAAGTTTTAAACACACATTAAATTTGACACAATTTACTGTGAACACTCATATTTCTGCCACTTAAATTCTACAATTAACATTTTCCTATACTGGCTTTATCGCATATTACCAGTTACAGACTGAATGTGTTCCCTAAAAAAGTATACTTTGTTTAAGCTCTAACCTCCAATGTGATTGTATTTGGAGACAGGGCCTTTGGGAGGTAATTAGGTTTAGATTAGGTCATGAGCATGGACCCTTCTGATGGGTTAGTGGCCTTATGAGAATAGGAGGAGAGAACTCATGCCCCAACCCTCCAAACACAGACAGCAAGAAAGTAGGCTGTCTGAAAGCCAGGAAGAGACCTCTCATCTGAATTTACTGGCACCTTCATTATGGACTTTTGGCCTCTAGAACTGTGAGAAAATAAATATCTGTTGTTTAACCTACTTAGTCTGTAGTATTTTTTTTATGGTAACCTGAGTTAATACAGATTTTGGTACCAAGAAGTAGGGTGCTGCTGTAACAGGTACCTAAAATGTAGAAGCAGCTTTGGAAAGGAGTAACAGGTAAAAGCTGGAGCAGTTTTGAGGTATGTGCTAAAAATATGGATGTTAAGGGTGATTCTGGTGACAGCTCAGAAAGAAAAGAGCTGGAGAGAAAGCTTCCAGCTTCTGAGAATGTATGAAAATCATGAGTAGGGTGTTGGTAGAATATGGGCATTAAAGGCCATTCTGGTGAGGTCTCTGACAGAAACAAGGAACATGTTATTGGAAACTGGATGAAAGGTGATCCTTATTATGAAGTGGCAAAGAACTTGGCTAAATTGTGTGCATGTTCTAGTGTTTTGTGGAAGGTTGCACTTGAAAGCAAGGAGAGGAAATGGATTCTTCTAACCTAGAGCCTCCAGAAAGGATACAGAACTGTTACGTCTTGATTTTAGCTTAGTGAGACTCATGTCAGACTTCTCAACCACAGAACTGTGATATAATAAGTATGTATGGTTTTAAGCCAGTAAGGTTTTTGTCATTTGTTACAGCAGCCATAGGAAATTAACACGAGGTAGATATTCACATATTCGCATATATTCACATATTATTATGATGCTATGTGACGAGCCCTATGATGTAAATAGGTACCCATTTATGTTAGAGCACTGTCAAGGAAGGATGTGAATCCTTCTCAATAGATGAACAAGAAAGAGTATATCATGCAGACAAGCAGGAAAGGATTTTTTTCTAGACAGAAGAAACATTTCTGTAAAGTCCCAGAGACTTGAAGAAATGTAATATATTCTAGAAATGGTAAACTGTATGAAGAGTTATGGCAGTCATTTTTAATCCTTTCAAAGCCTCTCTTTTTCTAACAAATATTTTGTAGCTCCTCTTTATTACTATGAAATAAAATACATAGTTATTATAACCTACTCCAGATGTATGCATATATTTATATATGTACATATACCTATATTTATATTATATATCTTATGTAAATTTATATTCATATATACAAATAGAGTCTTGACCATAATATAAGGGAGGAATAAAAGTAATTTATAATAAAATAATATGTATTTCAATATAGAATTTCTTCTCAACATGACTACCGCTGAATATATAATAAAGTAGCCATTTGCTTATATCTGTGCATAGTTTCACAGTGAATGCAACAGGTGTAAGTGCAAACTAACACACGTTATATTGGTAACTCAGATTCCATAAGTGCTGTTGTCACCAATGACAGTGTTTTCCAAAAATGGTGATAAAATATCAGTACATTTCTGGAAAACCAAAATATACTTTTTTCAATGTAAAAGATAGTTGCATTTCCTAGAAAAATCAATGTAAAGTAAAATTATGTTTTAAAAAAGGTGAATTCAGGAGAAAGAACTTCGGGGAAAGATTATTTGCTCTTGAAATTAAAATGAGCAGATGAAGAGAAGCTTTCTGTCTGTGCCTCTGGCTGTTGAGGGACATGGTAGTGCTTGAACCTGCTGTGGACCTGAAATCATAGAGAGACAGCTGAGTACAAAAGTCAGCATGAGTCTTTGGTGAGATCATTGAGCTATTGAATTTAATAAACCCTAGAAACTCCCTAAGTTCAAAATTATTACATAAGATAAATTCTTTTATTAGGTCAATTCTATTTTTTTCCCTATTACTTACAGCCCAAAGCAATGCAATGTACACACTGAGGATGTGAGCCTGTCAGTGTGTCACAGGCTGATTAGGTGTAGCAGATGCTGTCAGTGGCCTATCCTTATCATTCTCAGAGCTGTTATGAGAATATGATAAACTATGCAAAAAAAAAAAAAAAACCTAAACATTTCTGGGCACATGTTCAGTTCTCCATAATTGATAGTCTTTGCTCATATTATACAAAAGATAAGCATAAGGTATATGAGCTGTATAGTAGATTCCTAGTGCTGCTGTAACTAATTACCACAAACTTAGTGGCTTAAAACAATGCAAACAGATTATCTTACAGTTCTGTAGTTCAGAAGTCCAAAACAAGTTTCACTAGGCTAAAACCAAGGTGTCAGGAAGGCTGCACTCCTTTCTGGAGGTTGTAGGAGAGAAGCTATCCCTTTGCCCCTTCTGGTTTCTAAAGGCTGCCCTTTCGCTATATTCTTTTCTCTATGTTCCTAGCCAGCAACCTCAACATTCTAACCCCCTGCTCCAGTCATCACATCTCCTTCTCTGCCTCTGACTCCCCTGCGTCCCTCTTATGAGGACCCTAATGATTATATCTGGTCCACCAGAATAATCCAGGATATACTCCCATCTTAGGATCCGTGAATAATCACATCTGCAAAGTCACTTTTGCCATGTAAGGTGACACCCACGTAGGTCCTGCCTACCACACATTGGAAGAGAGTAATAACTGGATTCGATGGTACCGGATGGTTAGAAGAGCATTTTGAAGAAAAGAATTAGGCGTCCTTCCTTATACATCTTAAGCTTTGTACCACCATAGAAGTGCTGGCTTCAGGCACAGTTGGGTCCATGTACTCAAACAACATCAGGAATGTTTCCCTTTTTTATCCCTTGACTCTGCTTTCCTCTGAGTGTTCTTCATGCTTGGGCAGGTAGGCAGGCAAGATGGCCATCAGCAGTCCCAGGTACATATTCTAAGTGTTAAGGACCCCACAGAAAAGAGAAAAGTTTCTCTCTTGAATAAAAAGAACTTTATTCCCCAATAGTTTTATCAAAACACCAGGACCAGCTGTGACTCTGAGAGGCTGGACAAAGTTCTTATGCTCACGTCCAGAGCCAGCATATGGGGCCAGGGCTAATCAAATCACAAAAACTAAGAGTGAAGCGTTTCTCCAAAAATAAATCAGGGTGTTGTGACCAGAGAAAGAAGGAATGGATGCTGAGTGGGGAAAACCACAGATACTCTTCCTAACTCCCTTTATAATGGCTGGTAATCAGCCCTCTGGTGCCCCTTTTGGGTGGTAATACCAGATATTTGTGCCTTCGTCTTCCTTGTTATGGTGAGCAAAGCCTCCTGGCAGTGACAAAGTGCTACACAGCCAAACTAAGTAGATTTAGAAAGAGAACAGAAGTAGATTTCATTCCCAAGCAGGAGGAACCATCCTGCTCTTCCACAGATATGCCTAATCTCTTTTTTATTTTTGTAGAAAGAAGAGTGAATTTTATGTTTGCTGAGGGTCCAGGGAACCACTTGGAGGTTCCAGAAGCTCTGGCTCATAGACAGGTGTTCAAAAGCTAAGAAAGAAAAGTGAAGAGTTGCAAACCTGGGACCCTTTCCTAAAGGGACTTCATGGGTCTCAGGATACATATAGTTTAAGCAGAAGGCTATGGAGGCAGATGGCTTGGGTGGGAACCCAGCTTCATTGTTTTCCCACTCTGTGGAGCTTATTCTATCTCCCTAAACCTATTTTCCTCATCTGTGAAATATATATCATAATAGCACCCAAGTTGTGTGATTAGTTCAAAAATTAAATGTTAGCTAGTGTGTCAGGACTGCTGTGGAGAAAGTATTTTAGACATGGTTTAATTCCTCCCACAAGGCTGAAAATGTTGTCTCACCTGCCAAATGTCACACAGATATAGGTGAACCAGTAGGGACTAGAATTCACTCCTTTCAGCAGCCACACTAGTGTAGGGTCAACTGATGCTGGAGTGACCATGAAACTAGCTCTCAAGAAGCTCTTACTATAGGCAAGTTACTCCACTGCATTGGGGATTTATAAGCATCATTTTATAAAAACTTCACAATAACTCTAAAACAATCCTTGCTGGAACATATGAGAAAACTGAAAGTCAGTGACATTAAACCACTCAGTCCAAAGCACACAGTTTTAAATAGTAGAACCACGTCTGTTGGTTTGGTTTTTTTTTAAACATCTTTATTGGAGTATAATTTCTTTATATTGCTGTGTTAGTTGATGCTGTATAACAAGTTAATCAGCTATACGTATACATATATCCCCATATCCCCTCCCCCTTGTATCTCCCTCCCACCCTACATATCCCACCCCTCTAGGTGGTCACAAAGCACTAGCTGATCTACCTGTGCTATGCGGCTGCTTCCCATAACCTATTTTACATTTGATAGTGTATATATGTCAATGCCACTCTCTCACTTCGTCCCAGCTTACACTTCCCCCTCCCTGTGTCCTCAAGTCCATTCTCTACATCTGCGTCTTTATTCCTATCCTACACCTAGGTTCTTCAAAACCATATTTTTTTCTTAGATTCCATATATATGTGTTAGCATACAGTATTTAGTTTTTTCTTTATATCTTTGATACTGTTTCATTTTTGTTATATTGACCAGTCTGTTGTAGTTTAATGTGTTAGCATACAGTATTTAGTTTTTCTATTTCTGACTTACTTCACTCCGTATGACAGACTCTAGGTCCATCCACCACACTACAAATAACTCAATTTCATTTCTTTTTATGGCTAACATTCCATTGTATATACGTGCCACATCTTCTTTATCCACTCATCGGTCGATGGACACATAGGTTGCTCCCATGCCCTGGCTATTGTAAAGAGTGCTGCAATGAACATAAACAATTTTTGAATTATGGTTTTCTCAGGGTATATGCCCAGGAGTGGGATTGCTGGGTCATATGGTAGTTCTATTTTTAGTTTTCTAAGGAACCTCCATACTGTCCTCCATAGTGGCTGTATCAATTTACATTCTCACCAACAGTGCAAGAGGGTTCCCTTTTCTCCACACCACTCCAGCACTTATTGTTTGTAGATTTTTTGAGGATGGCCATTCTGACCAGTGTGAGGTGATTGTAGTTTTGCATTTCTCTAATAATTAATGATTTTGAGCATCCTTTCATGTGTGTGTTGGCAATCTGTATATCTTCTTTGGAGAAATGTCTATTTAGGTCTTCTGCCCATTTTTGGATTGGGTTATTTTTTGATATTGAGCTGCATGAGGTGCTTATATGTTTTGGAGATTAATCCTTCATCAGTTGCTTCGTTTGCAAATATTTTCTCCCATTCTGAGGGTTGTATTTTTGTTATGTTTATGGTTTCCTTTGCTGTGCAAAAGCGAAAGTAACATCAGGTCCCACTTGTTTATTTTTGTTTTTATTTCCATTCCTCTAGGAGGTGGGTCAAAAAGGATTTTACTGTGATTTATGTCATAGAGTGTTCTGCCTGTGTTTTCCTCTAAGAGTTTTATAGTGTCTGGCCTTACACTTAGGTCTTTAATCCATTTTGAGTTTCTTTTTGTGTGTGGTGTTAGGGAGTGTTCTAATTTCTTTCTTTTACATATAGCTGTCCAGTTTTCCCAGCACCCCTTATTGACAGAAATGTCTATTTAGGTCTTCTGCCCATTTTTGGATTGGGTTATTTTTTGATATTGAGCTGCATGAGGTGCTTATATGTTTTGGAGATTAATCCTTCATCAGTTGCTTCGTTTGCAAATATTTTCTCCCATTCTGAGGGTTGTATTTTTGTTATGTTTATGGTTTCCTTTGCTGTGCAAAAGCGAAAGTAACATCAGGTCCCACTTGTTTATTTTTGTTTTTATTTCCATTCCTCTAGGAGGTGGGTCAAAAAGGATTTTACTGTGATTTATGTCATAGAGTGTTCTGCCTGTGTTTTCCTCTAAGAGTTTTATAGTGTCTGGCCTTACACTTAGGTCTTTAATCCATTTTGAGTTTCTTTTTGTGTGTGGTGTTAGGGAGTGTTCTAATTTCTTTCTTTTACATATAGCTGTCCAGTTTTCCCAGCACCCCTTATTGACGAGGCTGTCTTTTCTCCATTGTATGTTCTTGCCTCCTTTATCAAAGATAAGTTGAGTATATGTGTGTGGGTTTACCTCTGGGCTTTCTATCCTGTTCCATTGATCTATATTTCTATTTTTGTGCCAGTACCAAACTGTCTTGATTACTGTAGCTTTGTAGTATAATCTGAAGTCAGAGAGCCTGATTTATTCAGCTCCGTTTTTCTTTCTCAAATTTCTTTGGCTATTCGAGGTCTTTTGTGTTCCTATACAAACTGTGAAATTTTTTGCTCTAGTTCTGTGAAAAATGCCACTGGTAGTTTGATGGGGATTGCATTGAATCTGTAGATTGCTTTGGGGAGTATAGTCATTTTGACAATGTTGATTCTTCCAACCAAAGAACATGGTATGTATCTCCATCTGTTGGTTGCATCTTTAATTTCTTTCATCAGTGTCTTATAGTTTTCTGCACACAGGTCTTTTGTCTCCTTAGGTAGGTTTATTCCTGGGTATTTTATTCATTTTGCTGCAATGGTAAATGGGAGTGTTTCCTTAATTTCTCTTTCAGATTTTTCATCATTAGTGTATAGGAATGCAAGAGATTTCTGTGCATTAATTTTGTATCCTGCAACTTTACCAAATTCATTGATTAGCTCTAGTAGTTTTCTGGTAGCATCTTTAGGATTCTCTATGTATAGTATCATGTCATCTGCAAACAGTGACAGCTTTACTTCTTCTTTTCCAATTTGGATTCCTGTTATTTCTTCTTCTTCTCTGATTGCTGTGGCTAAAACTTCCAAAAGTATGTTGAATAATAGTGGTGAGAGTGGACAACCTTGTCATGTTCCTGATCATGGTAGAAATGGTTTCAGTTTTTCACCATTGAGAACGATGCTGGCTGTGAGTTTGCCATATATGGCCTTTATTATATTGAGGTAAGTTCCCTCTATGCCTACTTTCTGGAGGGTTTTATCATAAATGGGTGTTGACTTTTGAAAAGAAAAAGAAAAAAAAGCTTTTTCTGCATCTATTAAGATGATCATATGGTTTTTCTCCTTCCATTTGTTAATATGGTGTATCACATTGATTGATTTGCATATATTGAAGAATCCTTGCATTCCTCAGAAAAACCCACTTGATCATGGTTTATGATCCTTTTAATGTGCTGCTGGATTCTGTTTGGTAGTGTTTTGTTGAGGATTTTTGCATCTATGCTCAACAGTGATATTGGCCTATAGTTTTCTTTTTTTGTAACATCTTAGTCTGGTTTTTTTTTTATCAGGGTAATGGTGGCCTCGTATAATGAGTTTGGGAGTGTTCCTCCCTCTGCTATATTTTGGAAGAGTTTGAGAAGGATAGGTGTTAGCGCTTCTCTAAATGTTTGATAGAATTTGCCTGTGAATCCATCTGGTCCTGGGCTTTTGTTTGTTGGAAGATTTTTAATCCCAGTTTCAATTACAGTGCTTGTGATTCGTTGCTTGCTTTAGTTGTAAGGTTAGGTTGTTTATTTGAGATGTTTCTTGTTTCTTTGATAGGATTGTATTGCTATAAACTTCCCGCTTAGAACTGCTTATGCTGCATCCCATAGGTTTTTGGACATAGTGTTTTCATTGTCATTTGTTTCTAGGTATTTTTTGCTTTCCTCTTTGATTGTTATATTTTCTATTTCTTCCTTGTTCAGTCTCAGAAGGTTGTGCTTTTCTAAGAATTTGTCCATTTCTTCCAGGTTGTCCATTTTATTGGCATATAGTTGCTTTTAGTAATCCCACATGATCCTTTGTATTTCTGCAGTGTCAGTTGTTGCTTCTTTTTCATTTCTAATTCTGTTGATTTGAGCCTTCTCGCCTTTTTCTTGATGAGTCTGGCTAAAGGTTTATCAATTTTGTTTATTTTCTCAAGGAACCAGCTTTTAGTTTTATTGATCTTTGCTATTGTTTTCTTTGTTTCTATTTCATTTATTTCTACTCTGATCTTTATGATTT
>NC_041217.1:133217612-133254704 GCF_002837175.3 Physeter macrocephalus | reverse complement strand
GAACCAGCTTTTAGTTTTATTGATCTTTGTTATCATTTCCTTCATTTCTTTTTCATTTATTTCTGATCTCATCTTTAAGATTTATTCCTTCTGCTAACTTTGGGATTTTTTTGTTCTTCTTTCTCTACTTGCTTTAGTTGTAAGGTTAGGTTGTTTATTTGAGATGTTTCTTGTTTCTTGAATAAATATCAATTAAGTCCATCTTGTTTAATGTATCATTTAAAGCTTGTGTTTCCTTAATTATTTTCATTTTGGTTGATCTGTCCATTGGTGAAAGTGGGGAGTTTAAGTCCCCTACTATGATTGTGCTACTGTCTATTCCCCCTTTTATGGCTGTTAGCATTTGCCTTATGTATTGAAGTGCTCTTATGTTGGGTGCATACATATTTACAACTGTTTATCCTCTTCTTGGATTGATCCCTTGATCATTATGTAGTGTCCTTCTTTATCTCTTGTAATAATCTTTATTTTAAAGTCTATTTTGTCTGATATGAGAATTGCTACTCCTGCTTCCTTTTGATTTCCATTTGCATGGAATATCAGTCTTTATTATAAAGTCTATTTTGTCTGATATGAGAATTGCTACTCCAGCTTTCTTTTGATTTCCATTTGCATGGAATATCTTTTTCCATCCCCTTATTTTCAGTCTGTATGTGTCCCTAGTTCTGAAGTGGGTCTCTTCTAGACAGCATATATACAGGTCTTGTTCTTGGTTTTTACCTTGGTCCTTCATCTGCTGCATATTTCTCTGTCTTCTCATTTAGCTTAACTTATTTTGTTGGGGTCTCCTTTTCACAGTCTGCAAGTTCATAGTTCCCACTGTTTTTGGTATCTGCCCCCAGTGGGTAAGGTTGCTTCAATGGGTTCTTAGCTTTTGCTTGTCTGTAAAGGTTTTAATTTCTCTGTCAAATCTGACTGAGATCCTACCTGGGGAGAGTAATCTTGATTGTAGGTTTTTCCCTTTCATCCATTTAAATATGTCCTGCCACTTCCTTCTGGCCTGCAGAGTTTCTGCTGAAAGATCAGTTTGTGTAGGCTTCCTGGTGGAGGGGACTGGTGCCTGTGTTCTGTTGGATGAAGCAGGATCTTGTCTTTCTGGTGGGCAGGACCATAATAAGTTACCTTATTATGATTTTAGGCAGCCTCTCTGCTAATGGGTGGGGTTGTATGTTATTTGTTGCTTTTCCCTTGCTGCTTTTAATATTTTTTCTTTATGTTTAATTTTTGATAGTTTGATTAATATATATCTTGGCATGCTTCTCCTTGGATTTATCCTGTATGGGAGTCTCTGTGCTTCCTGGACTTTGTTCATCATTGTTTGTTTGCTCTTTAGTTCTTCTAGATCCTTGTTAAACGTTTCTTGTATTTTCTCCATTCTATTTCCCAGATTTTAGATCATCTTTACTATCATTACTCTGAATTCTTTTTTAGGTAGAATGCCTATTTCTTCTTCATTTGTTGGTTTAGTTCAAATATTTTCTCAGTCCCTTTCTTTTTCTCTTCCTCTTCTGGGACCCGTATAATTCGTATGTTGGTTTTTTAAATGTTGTCCTACAAGTCTCTGAGACTCTCATCAATTCTTTTTGTTCTTTTCTCTTTATTCTGCTCTGTGGCAGTTATTTCCACTCTTTTATCTTCCAGGTCACTTATCCGTCCTTCTGCCTCAATTATTCTGCTACTGATTCCTTCTAGGGAATTTTTAATTTCATTTATTGTGTTGTTCATCATTGTTTGTTTGCTCTTTAGTTCTTCTAGATCCTTGTTAAACGTTTCTTGTATTTTCTCCATTCTATTTCCCAGATTTTAGATCATCTTTACTATCATTACTCTGAATTCTTTTTTAGGTAGAATGCCTATTTCTTCTTCATTTGTTGGTTTAGGTGGGTTTTTACCTTGGTCCTTCATCTGCTGCATATTTCTCTGTCTTCTCATTTAGCTTAACTTATTTTGTTGGGGTCTCCTTTTCACAGTCTGCAAGTTCATAGTTCCCACTGTTTTTGGTATCTGCCCCCAGTGGGTAAGGTTGCTTCAATGGGTTGTGTAGGCTTCCTGGTGGAGGGGACTGGTGCCTGTGTTCTGTTGGATGAAGCAGGATCTTGTCTTTCTGGTGGGCAGGACCATAATAAGTTACCTTATTATGATTTTAGGCAGCCTCTCTGCTAATGGGTGGGGTTGTGTTCCTGTCTTGCTAGTTGTTTGGCATGGGGTGTCCAGTACTGGAACTTTGTTGTTTGTTGAGTGGAGGTGGGTCTTAATGTTGAGGTGGAGATCTCTGGTAGAGCTCAAGCTGATTGATATTATGTGGGTCCAGGAGGTCTCTGGTGGTCCAATGTCCTGAACTCATCTTTCCCACCTGAGAGGCTTAGGCCTGACCCCCAGCTGGAGCACCAAGACCCTGTCAGCCAAGTGACTCAGAAGAAAAGTGAGAAAAAACAGAAAGAAAGGAAATAAAATAAAGTTATTAAAATAAAAAATTTAAAAGTATTATTAAAATTAAAAATAAAAAAGTAATTAAAAAAAAAGAAGAGAGCAACCAAAGCAATAAACAAATCCACCAGTGGTAACAAGTGCTAAAAACTAAACTAAGATAACCATAGAAATCAGAAACTAGTCAGTCGCATACAGAAAATGCCAAGTCTACAGCTGTTCCCAAAGTTCACTACCTCAATTTTGGGATGATTCATTGTCTATTCAGGTATTCCACAGTTGCAGGGTACATCAAGTTGATTGTGGAGATTTAATCCGCGGCTCCTGAGGCTGCTGAGCGAGATTTCCCTTTCTCTTCTTTGTTCACACAGCTCCTGGGGTTCAGCTTTGGATTTGGCCCCACCTCTGCGTGTAAGTCACCCTCTGGCCTCTTTTCTTCACTCAGACAGGAGGGGGTTAAAGGAGCATCTGATTAGGGGCTCTGTCTCACTCATGCCAGGGGGACGGAGGGGTATAGAATTCAGGGTGAGCCTGCTGCAGCAGAGGCCAGCATGACATTGCAACAGCCTGAGGTGTGCCACGTGTTCTCTTGGGGAAGTTGTCCCTGGATCACAGGACCCTGGCCATGACAGGCTGCACAGGCCCCCGGGAGGCGAGGTGTGGATAGTGACCTGTGCTTGCACACAGGCTTCTTGGTGGCTGCAGCAGCAGCCTTAGCATCTCATGCCCATCGCTGGTGTCCATGCTGATAGAAACGGCTCACGCCTGTCTCTGGAGCTTGTTTAGGCGTGCTCTGAATCCCCTCTCCTTTTGCAAACCAAAACAATGGTCTCTTGACTCAGGCAGTTCCAGAATTTTCTCGGACTCCCTCCCGGCTAGCTGTGGTGCACTAGCCCCCTTTAGGCTGTGTTCACGCCGCCAACCCCAGTCCTCTCCCTGGGATCTGACCTCCAAAGCCCGAGCCTCAGCTCCCAGCCCCGGCCCAGCCCGGCGGGTGAGCAGACAAGACTTTCGGGCTGGTGAGTGCTGATCAGAACCGATCCTCTGTGCGGGAATCTCTCCGCTTTGCCCTCCACAACCCTGTTGCTGCACTCTCCTCCGTGGCTCTGAAGCTTCCCCCCTCCGCCACCCGCAGTCTCTGCCCGAGAAGGGGCTTCTAGTCTGTGGAAACCTTTCCTCCTTCACGGCTCCCTCCCAGAGGCACAGGTCCCTCCCCTATTCTTTTGTCTCTATTTTTTCTTTTTTCTTTTGCCCTACCCAGGTACGTGGGGAGTTTCTTGTCTTTTAGGAAGTCTGAGGTCTTCTGCCAGCGTTCAGTAGGTGTTCTGTAGGAGTTGTTCCACATGTAGATGCATTTTTGATGTATTTGTAGGGAGGAAGGTGCTCTCCATGTCTTACTCCAATGCCATCTTGAAGGTCCTCTTCACCAAGTCTGATTTTAAGCCTCTGTACACTCTTACTGACCTTCCTCACTCATGCGAGCACAGGGGGGTAAAGATCAGGACAGGGGGAAACAGATACCAATGAGCCATGTTGAAGGAAGATCCATAGTCAGAATTCCCACCAGATGAAAGTTGGAGAATAAATAGAAGAATGGTGTTTGAATTCAAGTAACTTGTAGTTCAAGTGTATAACTAAGATACATGGAAAACATGTATAAGGATGGAAAATACTTACTTTGTGCTTTCTATATTCTGTGTAATGTTATGCAGCTTAGCTTATTTTATTAATAAAATCATTTCATTTACAGTAGTATTGGCTTGATTTTATACATGAGGAATTCAGAAAACTGAGAAAGCTTAGCAATTTTCCAAGGACCAGCTTGCTAGTGAGCGGTAGATCCAGGATACAAACATAGGCCTAGATGCTTGATCAGGACTCCTTCCATCAAGTCACACAAAGAAAAACCCTAAACAAGTACCCAGCCAGCAGCTGCACAGAACTTATATACACAGCTCGGCAGGACTCACATGCCTGCAATTTTCTTCCCTTCTTGCCTGTTACAGTTCTGGTGTTACCAGTGCATTTAATTCCTGCAATTTGCACTGTTTTTCACAATCTCTTCTCATTTCCTAGAAGTACTTGCTCAATAGCTATACTGTTTGTCATGAAACTAGGCCTAAAGAATGTGTGGAAATTACCCCACATGCTGCTAAACCTGAGTTCAGAGAGCCCAACTGATGCAAAACTACTAGAACACGTCCCACAAGCAGGAGCCACCATGCAAGGAGCTGGTTCCTGTTCTGGACCTTTAATCAGCTCCCCTATAAGTCAGGGGTGGTGGGAGGGAAGCTTACTGGTCTTAGACAATGTTCTCTGTTGCTTATTTGGTAAGAGGGAAATAAAAGTCCAGTGTACTCTGTTTCCCCTATGTATGTGCCATTGTCTGTAATACAGAGATGACTATGACCCAGTCACTGTCCTCGAGAGATTCATAGTCTGGTGGGAGCAACAGGCCAACCAATAATTATAACAACACAGGAAGCATGAGGTCCATGGGACCCAGGAGCAGGGCAAGCTTCAAGGTCATGTGATTTGTGTAGCTGCCCAGGGCCCTGTGCTTAGTAGTGTCCCTGTTTGGTTTAATGTTCTGATATTACTCTCTTGAAATTCTTGAACAAGAGACCCCATTTTCATTTTGCACTGAGCCCTACAAATTATGGAGCCTGTCCTGCATGACACACGTTCCTTGCCTATGCTGTTGATGACAGAAATGACCCAAGGAAGGGTGAAACCCCTTGAAGGTTAGAAAACAATAAGAAAGTGGGAGAGGACATTACTTTTACTTTTGCAAAGAGGTGTGAAAGAATGTGAGGAGGCAAGACCTCCCAGTATTTCTGGGTAAATAAATGAGAAGCCTGGGACAGGGAATAGAATGCATAGGAGTTGAGAAGGAAAAAGTAGGTGGAGCCAGAACAGAGTTTGCTTTGGATGGCATCCTCAGGAGTGGGAGTTTTATCTTGTAAGTGATAAGGAACTCCTGGAGAGATGACGGGGGAGTGGCAGATTAAACTATCATTTTAGAGAAACCGCAATGGGTGAAAAATGAATTTTAAAAGGGTAAGGGTGAAACAGAGAGTGACAAATTAGTAGGCAGTTGTAACCATCCAGCCAAGCAGTGAGGACAATAATAGGAAAGGAGGGGAAGTAATGAAGCAAAGAAATATTTAGGAAATAAAATTGCTATAATGGTGCATGACAAACATTTCAAGTTTTCTGCCTTACATTGATTTTCTTCTTCCTCCTTATTAATATATAACTCAATTTGAGGGTGGACAGTAAGAAATTAAAATCCTCTTTCATCTTTTGAAGTTGGAGAATGTCATGTGACAAAATCCCGGCCCATGAGATATATACAAAAGGCACTGGGCCACCAGTGAAGGGCATCTTCTAGGAAAGCTACTGTGTTCTGATAAAAAAGGACAGACTCAGCTGATACGTGTCTTTTGTTCATGGCCCTCTCAATTTCTTCCCATTTTGCAATTGTAAGAAAGACTGTACATGCTAATGATGAAAGAAGAGGAAGCTGGAAAGAGCTTAAGTCCTTGGTGACTTAGGCCAACATTGTCACTTGACTCTGACAGCTCACACCTAAACTTGTTTCTGAGAAAAATGAAACCCAATTTAGCTAATCCACTGTGGATGGACCTCTGTTAAATTCCATTGCATGCAATCCTAACAGACACAGTTGATTATCGGCTGAATGCTGATGGTGAAGAAGCCAAAAGGATCAGGTAAGTTCAAGTTGGGGACTTCAAATGCACAGATGAATGGTGTGTAATATTATAGTAAAAGCCACTCTAGCAAGGCTTTTCAAAGCCAGAAAGTCTTGGAGGTGATGAAATACTAGCAGCATTTGGAAGGGAAATGTGGAAAGGAAAATGGAGCAGAGGATAGTACAATAGAAGCCCAGGTTTTTCATCATCAGGTAAGCCAGGTCTGGCAGACAGCAAGGTAGAAGGTCACGCACAGCTCAGCACAGTACTGGAGAGAATGATGAAACCAAGCCTTTGCTGTTGGGAAAGGAGAGTGGCTGAGATGAACTTCACCTTCACTTTGTCTGGAGGTGACTTTGAATAAAATAGACACTATATTTACTGGCGAAGAACTATGGTACTAGAGGGCTCAATGAAGTTAAGTGACTTGGACAAGGATACACTTTTAGTGAGGGGTGGAGCCAGGACTTGATACCACCAGATCCAACAATTCCTGCAGCCTTAGGAAAGCCGAGGTGGAGAAGAGAAGCTGGCCGTAAGTATTTGGAGGCAGCAGAGAGGCTGACGTCTGACCAGGGCCAGCAGTGGGAAGATGCATCCAGCCATCCTTCAGGGAAAGGGGTGAACATAGCCAGAAACTGAGCAAGATTACTAAACTGGAAATTAGAGTAGGGACTCTGGCTGCGCGGCACCAAGAGAGACAATCAAATGTCTCTGGATCATAAGAGAAAATGAGGCTGAAAGAACAGGCGGTCAAAATCCCTGATCCATGAACTTTCAGGAAGTCACATCTGGAACCCAGGCTTGGGGTGTGAGTCACATACTGCCACGTGGCAGGAAAGTGAAGGGCCTTCATACATACCCCCAGAGAAGGGCAAAGCCATCAACTTCCCTTTACCACCCTATTGCCTCTATTCATAAAAGAAGAAACTTAGCATAAAATTCTCTTAACTAACATGACTCAGAGTGTCTCCATTTTCAGGCCTGTGTGAGGTACTTTATGTAATTTATTTTCACACATTATCTCATGGATTAAAATCTTGCTTCTACCATTTTCTACCCAATCTGTCATGGTGGATAATGAGCTTCACTTCTTAGCATTACTGTCAAGGTGAAATAGGATGGAGACAAGAATCTGACCCAAAGTGGGAGCTCAAAAACTATCATTTTCACTACACACTCAACATCTATGGAGTAACATTTTTATTGTCGTATTATAGATAAAACACATGTAAATTAAAGAAATGCAGTGAGTTTCCCAGGAGAAATTTGAAGCTACATCACTTTACTCCAAATATCGTGTAGATTCCACTGCTTCTCAGCTAATAGTAATTATTATCACAATGACCACCATTCCTTGAACACTTTCTGTTGGCCAGGCACTCAGCAAAATGCTATATCTATATACCTATATATCTATATCTATATCTCTCCTCACAGCACATCTATAGGATAGATAGTTTTATTATATGGCTTTCTGAATCTCAGAGTTCCAAAGTAACAAGGCCATGATCTAAACCAGGCTTTGTACCAGCAAAGGCTGTGTACTAACCATGAAAGCCAGGTGGTCCAGAAACTGCGGCTCTGTTACATAAGCCAGTGATCTTGTCTTTCATGCTCACAAGAGAGACCTTTTTACATCATTTTTCCAAAACACACTTGGATCTGACTGCAGGCATTGGTTGATCAGTTAAGACACATTTGGAAGTTTAAATGCTATTTGTAGTTTATCTGGAAAGTGATCTAGGATTTATCTAACAAGCCTCTCATCTCTCCTGCTGGAGAAGATAACGATGAGAGACGAGTGACAGGCAAAATGAGTGTGACTTCATTTTCAGAAAAAACAGTTCCCACCAGAGCTCTGTACCACAGTGCTCTGGGAGACAGGCAGTGTCTGGATTCTTGGGCAAATTAATGTTAGGACTCAGAGACTAAATAAAAATTAAATAATTATTTTCTCTACACTCTTACTAACATCTTTTCTTGCCTATTAACAACAAAACTATTAACTATTAACAAAACTATTCACTATTAAGGACACAAAAATGTTGTTACTTAGCAAGCATATTCTATGTGTTTCATGTTCATTAGCTATTTAAAACTGAGGCTTATAGTGGTGAAATGTTACAAGAGTCAGAGTGTTGATAAACGGTAAAGGTACAGTTTAAATTGAGATCTGTCTCAGTCTAAACCCCATTCTCCTTATTTCTCAGCTCTACGCTTTGTGTCCCTTTATTTGAACAAAACTTGTGTTTCCCACAGCCTTGCATCTACTCACAATGCCTGCCAGCCACCAAAACCCAAACCAAATTTACGTCAAGGCTCATTACTACTTTCTCTATGAAAAAAATTTAATCTTCCTCTCCTTACTTTCAGCCAAACATGGAATCTCTTTCTCCTAAATACAAATTTAATTTGGTTTGTTTATGCTGCTTATATCTACTTTGATTATCATTGAAATATATTTGATTTCCATCTCTTATACTTAAAGACTTTCTGTGAAGGTAGTTCCCTCCTCTCTCTTAGGCCAGGAGAAATGAGAAAAGCTTTGGAGAGGAAGTAAAAAATTAAATGCTAATGATGTCAATGAATAGCGAGCCTCACTAAGAGGTATGTCTTATCTTTGTTCCCATGTGCTCCAAAGGGTTGGGAATCCAAGAGAGGGTGGAACTATGAGTCACTTTAACCTGTAACACTGAGAAGTAGAAGACTGACAAAAATAAGGTGACTCAGGGAAGTGGAGATGGCTACATGGAGTTTCAGAGAGCCCAGGTCCTTGAGATGTAGTGTCCCTTGGCCCTGGCTTGGAATGGAAAAGCAACCAAATCTTCCTATGTCCCAAGAAGTGGGGAAAATTGGAGAGCAGATGAACTTCAAAGGGTATCAAGGTCAAGGTGAGTAGACTCAGAACAGAAAGTGGCCATGTGGCAATGTAGAAACTCAACTAACTTGACCACATATGTTATTTTCCAAATCAGGGACATATTGAGTGTGAAAGGAGATAGTAACCAGGCAAGAATGCCAAGACTGTAGTTATAACTGGGACTGTCCTAGGCAAACAGGGACATATAGCTCTCCTGCTGCAGCAGATGCCAGTGTCAGGGAGTACAACACATAAGAACCAGGCAGGATCATATACATGCCACATGTGGACACTCGGTAGCCACAAGGGCTAAGATGCTCTGAAGATACCCGCAAAATTTAGATATCACCCTGGAAGACAAAGAGACAGTAGGAAATCCTAAAAAGATTGAATTTAAACCTGAAATGACTGAATTTACATGACATAGACTAAGATTGCATTTTCTGACAAAAGGTAAAAAGTGGCTTTTAGATGGGGATTAAGTTGAACTATAGAAAAATAAAACACAAGTTTTGCATACTGGAGATTGTGGCTTGAAAATATAGCACATGCTACACAAACATTATAGGTTGGCTCTCAACAAAAGTAAATTCAACATATTCATAAGCAAATGGTCCACAATGAAAAAATCTTCTCTGTGTTAGCAACTTTTTCTCTGCATCACGGGGTAAAAAAGGAGCCAAAATGCAAGAGAAAAGTTCTGTAGCAGAATAGGTGGCTGGTGGGATGCAGCTGACCCTGAAGAAATATAATTGCACCATGAAGTTTTGCATATTCTACCTAGTGACTTGAGGAAGCTGTACAACTGACAGCTACAGCCCTATCTACCCCTGTTTAGTCTTACCTGATATCCTAGTTTCAGTTGATTACACCTTCCTTTGTATTTTTGTAGAATCCATCATTTACCTTTGTCATAGCACTTACAGTAAGAACAGCTGACATTTAACAATCACTTACTTTGAGTCAGGCACTGGGATAAGTGCTTTATGTGCATTACTTCACTGAGATCCTATAATAACTCTTTGTGATGGATACTATTATTACTTTGATTTTATACATGTAAAAACTAAAACACAGTATAGCAGAGATTGGCTAGCTTTTTACTGAACCTATTTCCCTTTCTGCCTAGGCACACACTTGGGCTTCCTTTCCCTGTCTCTATGTTTTTGCCCACAGAATGTAAGACATTCTCCACTCCCAGGTCTGACCTATACAAACCTCTGGTGTGATCCTCCACCTTCTCTCTTCCCCTTCTGTTAGCTGGATGTCAATGCCTTGAGCAGTCATCCATTCTGGGCCCTGAACAACAGTGTGGAACAGAGCTTCCCCACCCCACCCAACCTAACCAACATTTGGATTTTACAAGATCAAAAGGTAAACTTCTGTTATTTCAAGTCACTGAGATTTTTGTCTTTAACAGTATCTAGCACTACCTTGACAAATACTCATAGTGAGGTAAAGTAGTTTGTCCAGTGTCATACAATAGTAAGTGGTAAAGTAAGGGTTCTAAACCAAGTAGTTTCGTGCCAGAGTGTACACATCTAGACAAAATGCTACAATGTCTCACTAAATATGTTACCTGTTTCTCATTAAACTGTGGGTTCCTTGATGGAAGGGATTTTTTTTCACTTCTGAATTATTAGAATTTGATACTTAAAAGGAACTCAAATAAATTTGAGTTGAATGGAATTAAATTGATTTGGATGAGATGTTATTTAAACTTCCCAGCATCATCACTTCATATCTCCATCCTACCAGGATTTTACTTAAAACTAGCATTTTCAAATTACTTTTCTTTCCCTAAATCCATTTTCTAAATTCCCAGAAGTTATTTGTGTCTGGATAGAAGTCCAGTCAATATGTTATAATTCATCTTGACAACTTCTATGTAAGTAATTCTTTTGGCATTTTCACATCATGTTCATGTAAATCATTCAGATTCAGCAATGACTGAGTTCAGGTAGTGGGTTTGGCACTTTCCTATATCATTAGTTAGCTCATAACAACCTCATGAAATATGTATTATCTCCATTTTACAGATGAGAAAACAATGAGTAACCCAAGACTCAAGATGCTCCAGGACAAATGTAAAGGTAATTATTGAACGATTTGGAACCTGCACCCAGATATACTTCCGAGTTCAATGGTGTGTATTTGTTTTTACCACACTTATTATTTCTAACATAGTGGCTTGGGCAATTTGTTCAGGGTCTTGCAGATATTAGGAAAGTTTTTACTGATCGAGACATAAATACATACTGAATGATGAGATATAATAGAAACAACTGGCTAGTAGCATTATCAACTTGAAGGAAGTGACAAAGGCTAAATCAAATAACAGCTGTAATAAAGGCAAGCTTGGAACTTACTCAATTGAAGGAGGTGTGAGCTCCTCTTATGATGTTATAGTATGGCTGTACTGGGCTAGGAAGGTGTCCTTAAAAGAGTTTGAAAAAAGTTGAACAGCAAGAGACAGGTTTGAGAGTCCCAGATCTAGGATTATGTTTATATCCTTTAAAATGAAAATGAAATTAAAATTTCTCAGATCATAAATACTCAAGACTCCGCCATCAGTGAGGTCAGCACAGCAAAAACCAGAAAGTTCTACAGGCTTAGATAAAATAACAGCTGGAAATTCATATTTATACAAATGAACATTGGAAATGGTAAATGTGTGGGTAAATGTAAAAAATATTATTCTTAGTTTTAATATTTTAAAATATTAGTGACCATCCAAAGGAAAAATTATAACAATGTATTATGAGGTTTATAAAAATTAGAGAAAGTCTATGACAAGAATAGTGCAAATGATGAGAAGGGATCAAGTGTAAGATTCTAGTATTATATATAAAGTTATATATTGGAAATCCTTAAAAAAACAACTAAAATTCAAGAGGTGTAGCCAAAAAGTCAATAATAAGATAAAATGAAATACTAAAATACACTTAATTACTCTGAAGGAAGTCAGGGTAAGCGAATAAAAACGGAACAAAAATGGGACTACTAGAAAACAAACCACAAGATAGTATAGTTAAACTCATTCGTATCAACAATTACATTATATATAAATGAACCCAATACCCCAATTAAAATCATGACAATATCAGACTCTATGAAAAGACCCTAATATTGTCTTCAAGAAATTAACTGAAAATATAAAGCCACAGATAATATAAAGGTATAGAAAATGATATATCATGCAAACACTAATTTAAAGGAAGGTGGATTGACTGTATCAATAACACAGACTAAGGAGACTTCAGGACAAATAGTATTATTAGGGATGAAGGGAGATACATTACTATGATAAAAATGTCCATTCATCAGAAAGACATAGCAATTTTAAATATGCATACACCAAATAACAGAGCTTCAAAATACATGAAACAAAACTTAAGAGAACAAAAATGAGAAATAAATTAATCCACAATTATAGTTGGAGATTTTAAAACTCATTTTTCAGTACTTAAGGAAGCAAATAGACCTCCCCCCAGAAAACCGTCTTTGTTTTTTATTTCTTAATTTTCATCAGAAGACATCCTCCATATTAACTCAATATTGTTAAATGTATTGATATTTGTTTTATGGCCAGCCTGAAAATTCCTGAAATACTTGGAAATTAAACTACATAATGCTAAATTGTCCATGAGTCAAAGAAGAAATCCCAAAGAAATTTGGAAAATATTTTGAACTCAATGATAATGAAATCACAAAATATCAAAATCTGTAGCATATAGCTAAAGCACTGATTAAAGGGAAACTTATTTTGGGATGGCCAAAAAGTTCATTCGGGGTTTTCGTAAGATGTGTGGAAAAACCCAAACAAACTTTTTGACCAACCCAATACCTGTAAATCTTATATCAGAAAAGAATAAACCTCTAAAATTAGTAATCTAAAAATCCACTTAAAAAATGTAGGATTTTAAAAAAGAAAACCTAAAGTAAGTAGTAAGGTAGAAATAATAAACAAAACGAAGTTTGGTGATATAAAAAAATTAACAATAGAGCAAACTAGCAAAACCAAAGTTTAGTTCCTTGAAAATATGTATTTGATCCTAGTTAGAATGATCAAACTAGAAAAAAGAGAGCAAATTATCAATATCATGAAAAAAGATAGGCTGTTACTTCATTAATCTAATTCCCACACATAGAAAAAAAGACTATTATGAACAATTTTATGCCAATAAATCTGACAATTTGGAAATCATGTACAAATTCCTGGAAAGAAACAAAACCCATATAAAACACTGAAAATAAAGTCTATTAGATAAATTAAATTTATTGACATAAATTTTCCCCCAAGGAAAACACCAGATCGTTTCACTGTAGTACTTTATCAAACTTTCCAGGAAAAATAATACTAACCTTTCCATTAAAATAAAAAAATTTATTTCATTTTAAAGAAAAAAAATGGAATCCTCACCAACTTATTTTATCTGGCTGTCATAAACCTAATATTTTGTCATAAACCTAATATTTAAACCAAACAAATACATTACAAGGAACAAAACTGCCAACCAATATTCCTCATGAATATAGGTACAAAATTTCATAACAGAGTCCTGGCAAATCAAATCCAGCAAAATAGAAAAGTTTTACTACATCATGAGATAGAAGAACTGTTCATCCCAGGAATGTGAGGCTAATTTAACACTTAAAAGTCAATCACTGTAAACTGCAATACTGAGGTTACATAAGAAGAAAATTTTTATGATTATCTCAATGGACACAGATCTTGCATTTAACCAAATTCAACCCTAAATTTATGATTAAAAAAAAACTCTTAACATACTGAGAATACATAGAAACTTCCTAAACCTGACAAAGGACATCTATAGAAAAGGCACAATAAGATCACTCTTAATAGAGACTGACTGAATCATTTCCCTTGAGACAGGGAATAAAACAAGTGTGTCGGCGTTCACCATTTCTATTCAGTAATGCACTGGGAAATAAAAAAAGTAAAATAGTCTTCATTCGCAGACAACATAATTATTTTCATAGAAAATCTTCAGGAATCTACAAAGCAACTATAATAATTAATAAGTAAATATAGCAAATCTCAGGAGACAGATAACTTATTGTCTACATATACTAACAGCAGGTATTTGAAAAATAAAATTATAAATACCATTTACAATAACATCAGTAAAAATATATTTAAGGAGTGTTCACAGCAGCTTTATTTACAAAATCACAAAACTGAAAACTACCCAAATATTCGTCAATAGGAGAAAGTATAAATATATTGTGGTATATTTACATATTATGAAATGATTTAGTAATAAAACAGAACAGATTATAAATACATGCAACAACATGGATGAATTCCAAAAATAATATAAGCCAAATACCAAGAGTATATAATATGATTCCATTTATCTAAATTTCTAGTACCAGTAAAGCTGATCTATGGTGAAAGAAACCAAAGCATTGGTTGTCATTTTTTGTTTCTAGGCAGTTGAGATAGATTTGGAATGGATACAAGAGAGCTATCTAGGATGATGACAGTGTTCCATTTCTTAATAGGTATGTGGGTTACATAGGTAATTGCATGTATCAAAGCTAATTAAATGTACATCTGATATCTGTGAATTTTATTGTATGAAAATTATACTACAATCAAAAGAAAAGAAAAAAATGGAGGAAAAAGGCGTGGAGGAAGAAGAGGAGGGAGAGAAGGCAGAGCAAGAAGGAAAAGAGGGAGGCAAAGAAAATAACGGTCCCAGAAACTGGAGAGAATCTGAGCCAAAGCTTGGGTTTACATTGCCGATAGCTGAGAAAAGCAGAGAGCAGAGCTCTGTAGGGTCAGGGTCCCAGCCAGAATTCTGTGATTCTTCAAGTGGCCAAACTAAATCTTGATACAAAAGAAAAAGATTTTTTGGAAATGTAAGATGGAAAAGATGAGCTCTGAACTCTGACTTCTGCTCTATTGGTTTTAAATAGCAGTCAGAGCTATAAAAGTCCATTCCCAGGGATTCATCTGTATAGTTCTCTTATTCAGTTCCTTTAACTTGGAATATAAAAGTTTTTCCAAATTGCCCACTGTATTTGGGCCAAAATTTTATGTGAAGAATTGCGTGGCAGGTGTTTTATTCTGTAATCTTTCTTAGAAGGGTTTGTTCCCATGTTTGAATGGAGTCAGTTGTACATGCCCCCTCACCTCAGTCTCTCCTTGCAGCCTTGCCTGAAATCTATACTTCTGGAGTACAGTGGAATGTTAACCCATTTATAATTGCACTGACCATTCATTTCTCTTTCTGTTGCTTTGCTGTGTCAAGTACATCACAGCTAAATTCTTGGCAAAAGATTTTGTGCTTGTAATAGTAGGAAAACAATCCTACTCTGACCTGAAGTGTGTGCACTGGATGGATATGAGAAAAGGCTGAAAATAACCAAGGGAGGGGTGTCTTAACAGCAAAAATTGGTATATAAAAGGTATATAAAATTTTCACTGCAACTATGTTGACGTACTTCCAGTCTGTGGGGACAAAAAGCGGAAAAAATATCATTTTGAAAGCAGGAACTCCCCAAACCCAAAATAAAATAGGTCATGTCAACCAGGAATATATTTTGTATCATCAACCTACTGGATTGTCATTACTACTCCTTTGTATTTCAGATGGGGAAATTTAGGTTCAAAGATAGACACTAAGTAACATGTCCAAGATCAAAAATAATAAGTTCCACAAATGGGATTTGTATTTTTATGTATTTAGTTCCACACTACACTCTGTTTTCATTATTTCAGCTTCTTCTATCACTGTAACCCAAGGATCTAGCACTGTGCTGGGGCATTGAATGGGCCACCAATGAATGTGTTGAATGAAAAACCTATGTAAAAGTTAAGCCCTACAAGAGATGACTGAGAAGTTCTGGGAGAAAACCAAAGTCTAATGCATATGTCTAGAACATCTCAATTTTCTTAGAATCACAGGAAACAAGGAAAGCTGAAAATTAACTAACTATATTATGGAGTATATTGTTCATTAGCAGTAAATAGTAAGAGAACCCATGTATTTCCAAGAACCAGTATTTGAAGAAATGCTTTCATTCGTAAATCACTTGAAAAGTTGCTGGTGTAGTTAGGAATTTCAATGATTAGACTCTCAGGTACAAAAGATCAGGGACTTGAAGCTATTTCAGTAATCACTAAGGAAGTGCTTTATAAATTTCATGAAGTCATTTGACCTTCAAATTGCACCAGAACAACCAATCATCATCTATTGTAATGGAGTATGGCAGCCAAATTGATTGACAGTCAATCACATTCCAGTTGAGTTAGATGACATCAATTCAGAGATGGTTATTAATCTTTTAAGGTTTCTTTTTGTTTGTTTTACATTATTTTTACATTGAGTCGGTGGTCTTCAGGTTTCAGTGGAGTCCCTGACATTTTATGGATACTTTTGTGGATAGTCATCCTTTGGGGAGAGGTGTCATAACTTTATAACATTAGTAATGAGTTCAGGACACCAAAATTATTAAACACCATCCAAACTTTAAAGTCTAAGGGATGTCTTCAAAGTCCCCATTTCTCTGATGAAAATAGCATCCATTGTAGTGGAAGCTTCAAGCATGGGGCAGAGGTGGGAACACAGATGGCCTCCTCTGAGATCTTTATTCATTGTTGACCTACCCATTATCATTTTGATATCCCTTCACTGATCACAGAAATAAAGGATGGACTAATGGAAGGCAGGTATTCTGCAGAGTCCAGAGTTATTTTCAGCACAGTGTAAAAATCTGACAGTGTATTTTCTTCCACAAGGCCTTGGGATATAGTCTAGTGGCTACCCAGATTTTCTCTTTATAGAAGTGGTTTTCTGGGAGATATTATTTTTCTAGGGTATACAAAAAGCCTGCAATATTTCTGGAAAAGGACCCACAATGTTCTTGAAGCAACTGAACATATAAAAATTAATGAAGGTGAGTCCACCTATATGACATTCTGGAAAAGGCAAAACTATGGAAACAGTAAAAAGATCAGCAGTTGCCAGGGAGGACAGAGGAGGGAGGGATAAACAGGTGGAGTACAGAGGATTTTCAGGAAAGTGAAACTTTCTGTAATGGTAGACACATGTCATTATATATTTACCAAAACCCACAGAATATACAACACCAAGAGTAAATGCTAATGTCAACTATGGACTTTGGGTGACGATGACATGTCAATGTAAGTTCATCAATTGTAACAAACATACCACTCTGGTACAGGATATTGATGTAGGGAAGGCTGTGTCTGTGTGATGGTGGGGTATATGGGAATGCTCTGTGCTTTCTGTTCAATTTTTCTCTAAATCTAAAACCATTCTAAAAAACAAAGTCCATTTTTTAAAAGTTAATTGTGTAATAGGAAACAAGGCACTATGTTATGGTGAGCTGGACCGGTTCTCAGTATTTCCCAATGTGAAGCTCTGGGGATCCTGGTTTGGAACACCTGCTAAGGCTTCAAAGACAACGAAAGCCTTACCCTCCTCTTAGCCAAAAATCAAGGTGGCAAGATGTGTCCTAAGGAACAAGGCTTTTTTTAACTTATCATCCAAATGCATGGAATGAAAATGTAGAAACAGGAAACAAAACCACATATATGCAAATTTATAATCACAGAGTACCCACAAAAAGGACCCAATCTGACTAAAGACTCCTTTAGGGGGAACAAGTAGTTCAGAGAAAAAGATAAAGATGGGCATCCTTCCCTACTAGATCCCTGCTCATTAATATTACTCAATGTCCTTGTGCCTAACATTAGATTTTCCAAACAAGCTACTCAGATTGATTGAATTCCCATATAGATTATCCTTCAGAGGAGAGATGAACCAAATGAAGTAATTCAATTGACTTGCCAATTTAATTTTTCCAGTTATTAGCATTCTAGTTTATTTATCTATCTCCTGGTGGGTGCTTATTCTTGTATATCCAAAACCCAGCATAGTCCCTGTATGTGGTAGATACTCAACAAATATTTTTACGTTAAAAAAAATGATTATCCTGGAATTGGTATTCTAACACTTTAGAGCAGTGATTCTCAAGATATGGTCCCCAGGCTAGCAGCATCATCACCTGAGAAATTACTGGAATAAGCCCCACCCTGACCTACTGAATCAGAAACTCTGAAGGTGGAGCCCAGTAATCTGAACTTCAATAAGCCCTCCAGGTGGTTTTGGTGCATGTTAAATTCCAGAAACACTTTTTTATAAGCTAGTCTAAGAGTGTAATGAAGTTCCTAAATCAGCCAGATGAGATCATGACAACCCTACCAATTTCCTCCTTCTGAATTGCTCATTGATGGCACATATGGTCCTATTGGGGTGCATCCGGAAGCTGACAATTTTCTAACAGTATGTTTACTAAGAGATGTTTTCCATGGTGAATTCAACAGATCAGGATGAGCTGTATAAATTCTGATGTTTGTCAACATAAGACTGCAGTTATTACCTCAAGAATGCGTTGAAACTATCCAGGCTCAAAGAATGGCAGGCAAATAAGAATGGCAATTTTGAATTTATAATGAGAAGTATAACTATCACATAGACCATAATAATAATCATTGTATTTCCTCTATAGCCAGACCAACCTGGGAAAGTCAAGAAACTCCTTCAAAAGCAGGCAAGCCAACCCAGGAGAGTTTACTGAATGGTATTAGTGTTTAATGTAAACAAGCTCAAATAATAATAAAAATGGCTAATATTTATTGAGTACTTTCTAGATGCCAATCATTATACTAAGTAATTTACATATATTCTGGCATTTAATCCTCACAACAGCACTATGAGTTGGGTATAATACTATCCCCATTTGCAGATTAGAAAACTGAGGCTTAGAGAGGTTAAATAGTCTGGCTAAAGTTACCCTGCTAGTAAATACCAGGGCCAAGATTTAAAACTTTGTCTGTGTTACAACACAGCAGTGCTATTAATTACTACACTGAGCTGCCTGCTATAAGACTAACACAGCCCTTCCCAACTCTAGGTGACCTTGGCAATAGGGCCATAATAATTGCAATCCCTTTGTCAAGACTTTTTCATTAGAGAACAAAGCTAAAATGGGCTCTACCGTTGGCCACCTAAATAACTTTCTTGTTTTCCTCCATATTTCTGTTGCCTGACCAATAACCCTTAAACCCTGGGGGCACTTTCTTTAACTATGTGAATATATTTAATCAGGTTAGAGTCAGGGACTTCAGCTGGAGAACTCTCATATATCTTTTGAATGACTTTGTATATCTGTGTTCTAATTCATTTATGATCTTACAATTTTTCTCTTAGATAGAAGATAATCTATTCTCTTAGATAGAGAATAATTTTTTGCCACATTTATGATTTTCCAGAGAAACCCCTCTCGGTATTCCTCAATTACCAGTAACTCAAACATCAATGGGGAAAACTTCTATAGACACCATGGGTAACATAAAACAGAATTTCCATAATTTTTTTTAATCAACTCCTCAAAAATCATAAAAGTTGAGGAGGGGGGTGAAAACGAAGGGCCTCCAATGTTTCAGGCATAGTTTCTTTCCATTATTTCATCTAATCCCCACATGAACTCTATCAACAACTCTGTTTTACAAATGGGGAAATCAAGGTTCAGAAAAGGTAGATTACTTGAGGGATTTTTGTAACAGAGAAGAACAAACCTGACTCCATATTGGATCTATTCCTTTAGCTCTAATCCTTGCGCTCTCTTGCCTCTACTTAGTCATGCTGGCTCTGCACCTTTCTAAAAGAATGTTGCCTATAGAGTGAAATATACATGATAGCCCATTCTCAGGTCTCTGACCTTTAAAAAGTTGCAGAACAGAAAATAAAAATTGTCTTCTTGGAGGTTTACAGGAACACTGTGACCAGACCTACATGGACAGCTATAAGAACAAAGGATTCTGGCACCAAGATGTTTGCAACAACCAGCCACACCCCCTCCCCTTTCAGTATAAAGGAAGCCTGAACTCTAATTCGGGCAAGATGGTTCTTTGGAACATTAGCCCACCACCTTCTCCGTCTGCGGGGCTTCCAAATAAAATCGCTCTTCCTTGCCCCAAAACCTCGTCTCTCGACTTACTGGCCTACTGGTCTGTTGTGCAGCAAGCAGTACATTCTTGGACTCAGTAACAATTTGAATCAAGGTCTGCCTGTTATTAAAGCCTGGTCTGAGCTTATTTCTCTGCTCCACACTTTCTGTAGCTTCGCTGTGAAGTTTCAAAGGTTTTCTGGAGGTTGTTTGGAGGTCAACTGAAGAGCATAGCCTTTTTCTACCCCATTATATCCTTATAATCCCTTCCATTTTGATGATGTCTTTCATCCTACCAAATAATTTGACAGATTTTGCATCCTCTGTGGCTTTGAAAAGCATGGGTAGGTAGGTAGGGAGCTAAGTAGGACAGCCATAAACATCCTTGATTAGCAGGTCAGGAAACAAAATCTCAGAGATATTAATTGTCTCAACTAGGGTCACCTATCTGTGAAAGGTAGAAATAGGGCTATACCAAAATCTTCTAACTTTTGTAGTAGTTGGACCACTACACCATGTTCTAGGACATAGCTCTGCTCTGGTTTCCAACATACGATTCATGGAGGAGCCCAGTATGGGTTTTAAGAAGTAATAAGACCATGACTGTAGCATCAATGCACACCCAAAGGTTCTGAAAAATTAGTACTACTTTCCTAAATCTCAGACATCACTGAAAAGGGGACACATTTTCTGATGTCCTCTGTGAAATACATGTTTTTGAACTCAGAGTCATCATGAGAAAGAGCCCTATTTTCCTCACTTCTAGGACTTCCCCACAAGCAGGACCAGCAGGAAGGGAACCTAGTACCAGCTGCGTCTAGCCAAGTCATGCACGCTGACCTACTTCTGCTTAGCTTTTCCCTTTAACAAGTCAATGCTCAGAATTGTAATCATCATAGATGCTTCTAATTTCAATAGTGGATACCTCTTGGTTGGGAGGTTATTTGGTCTCTAGGTAGCAGCGAGCAGGCTGTTTTCATTTTCACTCTTGGCATTTATTCAGGCTCCCAAGGGCTAGTTAGTGACCAGCAAATCCAGTAAAAACAGAAATTGTTACCTAATAAAACAACAAGAGACTTTCCAGGCCTCGGGGCAAGTAACACCCCTGCCCTTTCTAATTCTCAGACCACATTCCAAGTACAAAATGGAATCATTTTTGTTTTCAAAGTGATGCTAATTTATTAGCCATGGTGCAAATGTTGAGTGTGGTAATGGGACTTCAAAAAGAATGTCTGCAGTCCAGAAAGCTTGAGGGGGAAAGGGAAATCAATTGAGAGGAGGACAGAATCCAGTAGAGTTCTCCCAGACCAAACTGACTACTCTCAGCAATTTATCCACTCACTTTTCTCCTCATTCATTAGTTCTTTTATTATTGACCTACTAGATTTCAGGAACTTCCTAGTATACATATATTTAATATATGATGCATTTTTTCACAGAAACCACAGCTGAGTCTGGGACGCAGACAAGTAAACAGAGCATTGAATAAAAATTTGTTGCTAAGAGGATTGTGGGAGATGTCAGAAAAGCATCACAGTGGTAGAAGATGTCAGGGAAGGCATGAAAAGAATATAAAATTCTTGAAAGGTGATGAATCTTAAAGGATGATTTACACAAACATTATTTCAATAAAACCTCAGATCTTCCAAGGAATAATTAAAATTGTGTATGTAAGAGAAAGTCTCTATGTGGGATGAAACAACTTTACAAGAATTCCAAATCTTATCTGGGATGTTTCTCACCTCTTAGAATCTCTCTCAGGCTTTCTCCTTAGGGGAGACTTGTTTAAGTAAAAGTCTTTATTACTCAGGGTTCTTGGTTACATGCAAAAACCAAAAAACAAACAAAAAAGACTCTGGGTATCTTAAGCAGGGAAGGAATTTACTGGAAAGTTATTAGGGACCCATCCCATTGACAGCAGTTTGGAAGAGCAGACCTGGAAAACAAAGAGAAACCAGAAGAGCTACAAAAAGTCAGGAAGCAAAACCAGAACAATGGTTGATCAGGAGTAAACCGGTTTTACTCTGTGCCTCAGAGAGGTAAAGTGACTTTCCCAAGACCGCACAACAGCAAAGTACGCCTGGAGCCTCCAGAGCTGAAAGTACTTTTTAAGCACTTCTCCTCTTGGGCCCTGATATGGACACTTACCATTTTTTGACCGTCAATATCCTCTTTCCTTATCACATACTTTTTTTGGTTGTTACTTACCTTAAAATTTTTAAAAATTGCAATGAAATACACATAGCACAAATTTTATCATCTTAAGCATTTTTTTTTTTTTTTGCGGTACACAGGCCTCTCACTGTTGTGGCCTCTCCCGTTGCGGAGCACAGGCTCCAGACGCATAGGCTCAGTGACCATGGCTCACGGGCCCAGCCGCTCCGCGGCATGTGGGATCTTCCCGGACCCGGGCATGAACCCATATTCCCTGCATCGGCAGGCGGACTTTCAACCACTGCACCACCAGGGAAGCCCCATCTTAAGCATTTTTAAGTGTACAGTTGAGTGGCATTATCTACGTTCACATTGTTGTGTAACCATCACTACCATCTATATCCAGAATTCTTCCATCTTGCAAAACTGAAACTCTGTATCCATTAAACAATAACTCTTCATTCTCCCCTCTCCCAGACCCTGACATCACCCCTATTTGCATTCTTGTCTCCCTTTTGCAGAATCTTCCAGGTTGTGTGGTCCTGCAGGAAATGGCTGCCTCTCACTAGATCTTCCATTCCTTGCCCAGATAACCCAGCAAGTGCCAGGTAACTTAAATTCAGCCAATTCAATGCTTTCTCCCAGGAGTTTGTATCTTCAATAAGACAAAGATGTGGAGTTGGTTGGAAATCTAATCATGAGAAGCTACAAGGACATGTGACCTACCCAATATCACACAACACATTAAGTGGTAGAGCTCGGGTATCAACCCAAGCAATCTGAAGGCAGAACCCACAAAGCTATTGAAAAAAGAGCCGCATTTTGCCACTTGTTGAACAGAAAATTTGGTGCATTTCTTTCCATATTAGACCATAGGAATATAAAAATATACCAAAAAAAGGTCCCTGCCCTTAAGAAGTAGTGAGGACATAGATTAACAATTAAAGTCAAATGTGATGGTCATTTCTATAAGATTTGATGGGAATATGCACAAAGAAAAGCCTAAGTTGGCCCAGAATGTGGGAAAGAATTTCAAAGGACTTAGTACTTGAACCAGGTCTTAAAGTTTGGCTGATAAGTATGCACTGCAAGCAAACCCTGGAGAACTCAGAATATGAAAATGTACTGAGACATGAGAGACCCCAAAGTTCTATGAACTATAAAAAAGCTCAGAAATTGCTAGATCATGAAGTGAAGGATGAGATATGGCCAGAAAAGATTCAGGACAAGTGGTTAGGGCATAGATTGAGAAGGAGGAAGGGGCTCATGCCATGGAAAGAAGTCTTTTCTTAATCCTCTAAGACTATAATTACAAATAGGAAGTCCTTGGACCCTCTGTTGCTTCATAAACCATTCCACTGAAACCATATAAAATATTGTTGGCGGATGTTTTTCTTAAGGAGAAGACCCTGGAACTTACATCATCTTTTTGTTGTGGTAGGTAGAACCTGGGACATGGGGTAAAGATAATGGGGAATGCTTGAGGTATTCTGGTTTTCGATGCTCCTGTATACCACCCTAAATGTACTCTTGCCATTGGTAATTTACAATGTAACCCCCACATGAGCAAAACTCTCAATGCTAGTACTTAACACTGGGGTGGAGGAAGAATGTGCATGAGGGTGGAGAATGGGGAGCAGGGGAATGTGAAATGGAAGGAGACTGTGATTTATTTTTTCCTTTGGAGTAGCAGCATGCTGATTGCCAAAACAATGAGCTCATCCTGAATGTTAATGCAGTGAGTGCCAGGTGAATAAACTGTCTGTTATTAAGTTTCACCATGCAGTAAGTGCTTTTGTCCCCTCCTTTCTTGGGTAATCCCTGCTGTCACATAGTATATCAACTTTGGGAACATTGGTCCCCATTAACATGGAAGGAATAGAAAATATGTGAGAGAAATCCTTGCACAGATAGTGATTAACTGGAAAAGGAGCTTTGTTAGAGCACTTTTTAAAAAATTCTATTTATGTTAGTGGAGTGGTAATAAAATCTACCTTCCCTTTCTGATTTTATTATATGTTTTAAGGCAGGGAATACTGGGGTGTAATACTTCTTCTCTCTCACCTTTGGCACCTTAAACTATGCATATAGAAAGTTCCTTAAAATGGTATGCCTCACTAACCTCAGTTAAACTATATCAGTTTAGCAAATCACTTAACAAAGAAGTAGTGAGAACCTTGTTAAGTATAGGGATTGTAGGAGCACCCCCTGCTTTCTCTCAGCTTAAAGTCTAGGGAGAGACAGACCTTCAGTGGCTAATAAAGGTACAAATGAGACTAAACTGTGCTCCATAGAAAAAGACAACATAATTTGGTGTTTAAGATTTTAGCCAGTGGAGTCAGATAAGCCTGTACTAGAATTCTAGCTCTGCAATATAACAATTCCACAATCTTGGGCAAGTTACATAATCCCCTGGGTCTCCATTTCCTTACCTACAAAATGGAGATGGTAACACTGCCTCTAGCTTTTGTGTTTTGTTGTTGTTTGTTTGTTTTGTGGATTAGAGACACATTGTATGTGAAGAGAGATCAAGATGGCAGAGTAAGAGGATTCCGGGCTCACCTCCTGTCATGAACACAGCAAAACTACAGCTACATATAGAGCTGCTCTCACTGAAATCAACATGGGGACTAGCAGAACAGCTCTTCTACAACCAAGGCTATAAAGAAAGATCCACACAAAGTCTGGTAGGAAGGGAGGAGAAGTGATCTGGTCAGTACCTGCAACCCTAGTGGGGAACACAGAAAAGAAGGGTGATATCATGGGCTAGGGGATCCTCCCTGGGGAGTGGGGTTCAAGCCACATATAAGGTAACCCAAACCTGATATCTGACATGAGGAAGACGAGACCCCTTAATGGTTTAAAAATCATTCTAACCATAGGACTGTTAGAAACCAAGACTGCAGTGCCCATGAAGAATTCACACACAGAGAAGTCAGAAAGAGAAAAACAAATACCATATGCTAACGCATATATATGGAATCTAGAAAAATGGTACTGATGAACCTAGTGGTAGGGCAGGAATAAAGATGCAGACATTGAGAACAGACTTGAGGACACAAGGGGGAAGGGGAGGCTGGGACGTAGTGAGAGAGTAACATTGACATACATACACTACCGAATGTAAAATGGATGGCTGGTGGGAACCTGCTGCAAAGCACAGAGAGATCAGCTCCATGCTTTGTGACTGCCTAGAGGGGTGGGGTAGGGAGGGTGGGAGGAAGGCTCAAGAGGGAGGGGATATGGGGATATGTATGTGCATATAGCTGATTCACTTTGTTGTACAGCTGAAACTAACACAACATGGTAAAGCAATTATACTCCAATACAGATGTATTTTTTTTTAAAAAGTATTCACACACAAAATTGCTTACTCTCAGCCACAGTCGGAAGACAACAGGTTGAAAACTGCCTGGAGCTCTGGCTGGTTTACCAGATCACCTCAGTGCCCTCCAGCCCACACCGGGCTCTTGCTCCAGGCCCTCTTGCTTCAGTGCTGCTGCCCACTAAGGCAGAGGCTGCCATTGCCAATGAGAGTGTACACACTTGGAGGGAACAGAGCAGGCTCAGACCCCAGCCCTCCCTCTGACCAGGGTGGAGGCAGCCATTACCAGCTCATATGTCCTCACACACACTCCAGAGGGAGGAAACAAAGGTAGCTCCAGGGTGGAAACCACTATTGCAGGAGTGCACATCCCTGTGCACATTTGGGAGGGGATGGGGCAAGCTCAGTTGTGTGGCACCAAACCCTCTGGCTCAACTAGGTTTTAACCAAGGTATGCACATGGTGTGTGTGTGTGGGGGGGGGTGAAACCATCACAGAAGTTCAGGTTCCAGCCATGCTCCAAACCAAGGTGGAGACTACCATTGTACCTAGGAGAAAACCAACTCCCTCAGGGCTCCTACTCCAGCCTCTTTGGCCCCAACCCCATCCCCAAGCGGGCAGAGATGGCCAATGAGCATAGGAGAAGCCCTAGCTGGTACCTGGTTCTGGCTCTAGCCCCTCCAACTCCAGCACTACCTCCCACCAATGCAATAGTTGCCAGCACACCTTCGGGAAGAATACAGCTGGTGCTCAGTTCATATCTGGCTCTCCCACCAAAGCCACTGGACACATGCAGGCTGCATAGGGACATTCCCACACAAGGACACATCCTCAAAACTAAGATAGGTAACTGTTTTACCTAATTTCATAAAGAGACACAGAGAAAGTTAAACAAAATGAAAAGACAGAGAATATGTTTCAAATGAAAGAACAAGGAAAAGAACCTGAAAGAAACCCTAATAAAGCAGAGATAAATAATTTATCTGATAAAGAGTTCAAAGCAATGGTGACATGAATGCTAACTGAACTGGGAAAAGAGTAGATGAACACAGTTAGAATTTTAACAAATAACTAGAAAATATAAAAAATAACCAGTCAAAGCTGAAGAATACAACTGAAATGAAAAATACACTAGAGGAATTAACAGGGGGTTAGATGATACAAAAGAACTCATAAGTGATCTGGAAGAAAAAATAATGGAAATTACCCAATCAGAACAGCAAAAAGAAAAACTAATTTTAAAAGAGAATAGTTTAAGGGACCTCTGAAACAATATCAAACATACTAGCATTTGCATTATAGAGGTCCCAGAATGAGAAGAGAGAGCAAAAAGTGTAGAAAATATATTGATGAAATCATGGCTGAAAACTTCCCAAATCTGAAGAAGGAAACAGATATCCAGGTACAAGAAGCAAAGAGAGTCCCACACAAAATGAACCCAAAGACATACATGCTAATACATATCATAATTAAAATGGCAAAATTAAAGAGAGAATTTTAAAGTCAGCAAGAGAAAAACAGAGTCACATAGAAAAGAAGCTCCATAAAACTATCAGATGCATTTTCAGCAGAAACTTTAGAGACCAAAAGAGAATAACATGATATATTTAAAGTGCTGAAAGGGGAAACTATAACCTAGGATACTCTACACAGCAAGGTTATCATTCACAATTGAAGGAAAGATAAAGAGCTTCTAAGACAAGCAAAAACTAAAAGAGTTCATCAATACTAAACTGACCTGACAAGAAATGTTAAGGATTCTCCTTTAAGTGAGAAAGAAAAGATTACAGTAAGAAATAACAAATTATAGGAAGGGAAATATCCCACTGGCAAAGGCAAATATATAGTAAAGGCTGTGGGTCAACTACCTAAATAAGCAAGTACAAAGGTTAAAAGACAAAAATTATAAAATCAACTGCAATAAACAGATACATGAAAATGTAAAATATGATATCAAAAACACAAAACTTGGTGGGAGGGAGTAAAACTGTAGAGCTTTTAGAATGTGCTTGAACTTAAATGACTATCAGTTTAATCCACTAGATATAGTTACAGGTCAACATATATGAGCTCCATGGTAACTACAAATTTAAAATCTAAAATAGATATACAAAAAATAAAGAGAAAGGAACACAAATATAACACTAAAGAGTATCATCAAACCACAGGGAATAGACTAAAAGAAGAATACAACAGAGAAGAATGATAAAAACAACCATAAAACAATTTAAAAATGGCAATAAGTAGTACTGCTTATCAATAGTCACTTTAAAAGTCAATGGACTAAATGCTCCAATCAAAAGACACAGGGTGGAACAGTATGGAGGTACCTTTAAAAACTGAAAATAGAACTTCCATATGACCCAGCAATCTCAGTACTGGGCATATACCCGGAGAAAACCATAATTCGAAAAGAGTCATGTACCACAATGTTCACTGCAGCTCTATTTACAATAGCCAGGACATGGAAGCAACCTAAGTGTCCATCAACAGATAAATGGATAAAGAAGACATGGCACAAAATATACAATGGAATATTACTCAGCCATAAAAAGAAACGAAATTGAGTTATTTGTAGTGAGGTGGATGGACATAGAGTCTGTCATACAGAGTGAAGTAAGTCAGAAAGAGTAAAACAAATACCATATGCTAACACATATATATAGACTCTAAAAAATATAATTATGAAGAACCTAGGGACAGGACAGGAACAAAGATACAGATCTACTAGAGGATGGACTTGAGGACACAGGAAGGGGGAAGGGTAAGATGGCACAAGGGGAGAGAGTGGCATGGACATATATATACTACCAAATGTAAAATTGATAGCTAGTGGGAAGCAGCCGCATAGCACAGGAAGATCAGCTTGGTGCTTTGTGACCACCTAGAGGGGTGGGATAGGGAGGGTGGGAGGGAGGGAGATGCAAGAGAGAAGAGATATGGGGATATATGTATATGTATAGCTGATTCACTTTGTTGTAGAGCAGAAACTAACACACCATTGTAAGGCAATAAAGATGTTAACATAAATAAATAAATAAAAATGCTTTGCTGAAAAAAATTTTAAAAGACACAGGGTGGCTGATTAGATTTATTTTAAAAATAGACCCATCTATATGTTTCCTACAAGAGACTCACTTTACAGCTGAATACACACACAGACTGAAAGTGAGGAGATGAGTAAAAGATATTCTATGCAAATAGAAATAAAAAGGAAGCTGGGGTCACAATACTCATATCAGAGAAGGTAGACGTTAAAACAAAGTCTATGATAAAAGATAAAGAAGAAGATTATATAATGATAAAGGGATGAATACAAAAGAGAATATAACATTGTTAACATCTTTGCACCTAATGTAGGAGCACCTAAATATATAGAGCAAATATTAACAGACATAAAGGGAAAAATTTACAATGATATAATAATAGTAGGGGACTTTAACACCTCACTTACATCAATGGAGAGATCATCCAGAAATAAAATCAATAAGGAAGCAGTGTGCTTAAATGATATATTAGACTAGTAGGACTTAATGTAATATCTACAGGACATTCCAATGAAAAGCAGCAGAATACACATTCTTTTCAAGTGTACATGGAATATTCTCCAGGATAGATCACATGCTAGACCACAAAAGAAGTCTCAACAAATTTAAGACGATACAAATTATTTCAAGAATTTTTTCCAACTACAAAGGTATGAAACTAGAAATCAATTACAGAAAGAAAAATGGTAAAAAACAAAAACAAAATACAAACTAATGGAGAGGAAAAACATCCTACCTAAAAGCCAATTGGTCACTAAAGTAATCAAATAGGAAATCATAAAATACCTTGAGACCAATGAAAATAAAAACATGTTTCTAAAATCCATGTAATGTAATAAAAGCAGTTTTAAAAGAGAAATGTATAGCAATACAGACATACATCAAGAAAGAAGAAAAATCTAAATTAACATCCTAACCTACCATCTAATGGAATTAGAAAAAGACAAACCAAACCCAAGGTCAGCAAAAGGAAGAAAATAATAAAAATCAGAGATGAAATAAATAAAACAGAAGCAAAAAGCAATAGAAAAGATCAATAAAACCAAGAACTGGTTATTTAAAAAATAAACTAAATTGATATACCATTAGCCAGGTTGATTAAGAAAAAAAATAGAGGACCAAAATAAACAAAATAAGAAATGAAAGAGGAGATAATACAACCATTATCATGGAGAAACCAAATATTCACAAGAGAATACTATCAATAGTTATATGCCAACAAATTGGAAAATCTAGAAGAAATTGATAAATTTCTATATACGTACAATCTTCCAAGACTGAATTTTGAAGAAATAGATAATATGAACAGACTTCTTACTGGTACTGAAATTGGATCAGTAATCAAAAAACTTTCAACAAAGGTCCAGGATGGGACAGCTTCACAGTAGAATTCTACCAAACATGTAAAGATGAGTTCAAACTATTCCAAAAATGTGAAGAGAAGCAAACTTTCCCAAATTCCTTCTGTGAGGCCGCCATTACCCTGATACCAAAACAGACAAAGACACTACAAAAAAAAAAAATAAATTACAGGCCAATATCCTTGATGAATATATATGCAAAAAATTCTCACAAAATATTAGCAAAGCGAATTCAACAATATATAAAAAGGAACATACACCACGGCCAAGTGGGATTTGCCCCAGGGATGAAAGGATGGTTCAATACCTGCGAATCAATCAGGAGGATACACCACATTAACAAAAAGAAGGGAAAAAATCACAAGGTCATCTCAATTGATGCAGAAAAAACATCTGACAATATTCAAAACCCATTCATGATCAAAACTCTCAACAGTGTTGGTATAGACAGAACATACCTCAAATAATAAAGGCCATTTATGAGAAACCCACAGCTAATATCATACTCAATGGTGACAAACTGAAAGCTTTTTCTCTGAAATCAGGAACAAGACAAGGATGTCAACTCTCACCATTTCTATTTAAAATAGTATTGGAAGTCCTAGCCACACCAATCAGATAAGAAAAAGAAATTAAATGCTTCCAAATTAAAAGGGAATAAGTAAAACTCACTATTTTCAGAAGACATGCTACTACATATATAAAATATTAACGTTTTCATCAAAAAACTATTAGAACTAATAAATGAATTCAGTGAAGTTGCAGGATACAAGATTAACATATAGGAATCTTTTATTGTTCTATACACTAATAATGAAGTATCAGAAACAGAAATTTAGAAAACAATCCCATTTACAATCACAAAAGAATAAAATACCTAGGAAAAAACAACCAAAGAGATAAAAGACCTACAGTCTGATAACCATAAGACATTGATGAAGGAAACTGAAGAAGATGCAAATAAATGGAAAGATACCTTGTGTTCATGGATTGGAAGAATATTGTTAAAATGTTCATACTATCCAAAGCAATCTACAGATTTAATGCAATCCCTTAAAAAATATCATGGCATTTTTCACAGAACTAGAACAAACAATCCTAAAATTTGTATAGAACCACAAAAGACCCCAGATAGCAACAGCAATCTTAAGAAAAAAACAAATCTGGAGTTTTCACACTTTCTGTTCTTCAGAAAAATTACAAAGCTAGCAAAATCAAAATAGTATTGTACTGGCACAAAAACAGACACATAGATCAATGGAACAAAATAAAGAGTTCACAAATAAATCAGCACACATATGATCAATGAGTCTATGATTAAGGAAGCAAAACTATACAATAGGCAAAAGACAGTCTCTTCAGTAAGTGGAGCTGGGAAAACTGGACAACTCCATGAAAAAGAATGAAATTAAAACATTTTCTAACACCATATATAAAAATAAACTCAAAATACATTCTAGGCCAAAATATAAGACCAGAAACCATAAAACTCCTAGAAGAATACATAGGCAGTACACTTTTTGACATAAATTGTAGCAATGTATTTTTGTATGTCTTTTCATGCAAGGGAAATAAAAGCAAAAATAAACAAATGGCGCCTAATAACTTAAAAGCTTTTGAACAGTGAAGGAACCATCAACAAAACAAAAAGACAATCTGTTGAATGGGAAAAGATATTTGCAAATGATATGTCTGATAAGGGGTTAATATCCAAAATGTATAAACATCACATACAACTCAATATCAAAAACACAAACAACCCAATTAAACACTGGGCATAAGCTATGGAAATTAGCATGGATGTTCCTCAAAAAATTAGAAATAAAGGGCTTCCCTGGTGGCGCAGTGGTTGAGAGTCCTCCTGCTGATGCAGGGGACATGGGTTCGTGCCCCGGTCCAGGAAGATCCCACATGCCACGGAGCGGCTGGACCCGTGAGCCATGGCCGCTGAGCCTGCGTGTCCAGAGCTTGTGCTCTGCAACGGGAGAGGCCACAAGAGTGAGAGGCCCGCATACCACAAAAAAAAAAAAAAAAAATTAGAAATAAGACTACCATATAATCCAGCAATTCCATTCCTAGGTATATATCTGAAAAAAACTAGAACAATAATTCAAAAAGATACACAGGGGGAGGCCTGCAAGATGGCAGAGGAGTAAAACATGGAAATCACCTTCCTCCCCACAAATACATCAGAAATACATCTACATGTGGAACAGCCCCTACAGAACACCTACTGAACACTGGCAGAAGACCTCAGACTTCCCAAAAGGCAAGAAAATCCTCACATACCTGGGTAGGACAAAAGAAAAAAAAAAACAGAGACAAAAGAATAGGGACAAGACCTGCACCTCTGGGAAGGAGCTGTGAAGGAGGAAAAGATTCCACACAGTAGGAAGCCCCTTCACTGGCAGAGATGGGGGTGGGGAGTGGTGGCAGTGGGGAAAGCTTTAGAGCCACAGAGGAGAGCACAGCAACAGGGGTGCAGAGGACAAAGTGGAGAGATTCCCACACAGAGGACTGGTGCCAACAAGCACTCACCAGCCTGAGAGGCTTGTCTGCCTACCCGCTGGGGCGGGTGGGGGCTTGGGCTGAGGCTCTGGCTTTGGAGGTCAGATCCCAGGGAGAGGACTGGGGTCGGCTGCATGAACACAGCCTGAAGGGGACTAGTGTGCCACAACTATCTGGGAGGGAATCCAGGAAAAAGTCTGGAAATGCCTAAGAGGAAAGAGACCATTGTTTCAGGGTGCACAAGGAGAGGGGATTCAAAGCACTGCCTAAACGAGATCCAGACACGGGCGTGAGCCACGGCTATCAGCACAGACACCAGAGATGGGAATGAAATGCTAAGGCTGATACTGCAGCCAAGAAGCCTGTGTGCAAGCACAGGTCACTATCCACACCTTCCCTCCCAGGAGCCTCTGCAGCCCACCATTGCCAGGATCCCGTCATCCAGGGACAGCTTCCCTGGGAGAACACACTGCTCACCGCAGGCTGTTGCAACATCACGCTGGCCTCTGCTGCCACAGGCTCACCCTGTATTCCATAACCCTCCCCCCGCTGGTGTGAGTGAGCCACAGCCCCCTAATCAGCTGCTACTGTAATCACGTCCTGTCTGAGTGGGGACAGATGCCCTCAGGTGACCTACATGCAGAGGCAGGGCAAAATCCAAAGCTGAACACCAGGAGCTGTGCGAACAAAGAAGAGAAAGGGAAATTTCACCCAGCAGCCTCAGGATCAGAGGATTAAATATCTACACTCAAGTTGATGTACCCTGCATCTCTGGAATAGCTGGATGGACAACGAATCATCCCAAAATTGAGGTGGTGGACTTTGGATGTAACTGTAGACTTTGGGTTTGTTTCTAAACCTAATTTGTTTCTGGTTTTATGTTTTTCGTAGTTTAGTATGTAGAGTTTATTATCATTAGTAGATTTGTTTATTCATTTGGTTGCTATCTTTGTTTTTTTAATATAGATAGATTTTTTTTTCCGTTTTCTCTTTTAGTGAGTGTGTATGTGTATGATTCTTTGTGTGATTTTTTCTGTATAGCTTTGCTTTTACCATTTGTCCTAGGGTTCTCTCTCTGTGGGGTTATTTTTGTTTATTTTTTTATGTCCATGTTGGTTTTTAGTATACTTTTTAGCACTTGTTATCATTGGTGGATTTGGTTTTTGGTTTGGTTGCTCTCTTCTTTCCTTCTTCCTTTTTTTCTTTTTTTATTACTTAATTTTTTTTATTTTTAATAATTTTTTTACTTTTTTATTTTAATAATCTTTTCCTTCCTTTCGTTCGTTCTTTCTTTCTTTCTCTTTCTTTAATTCTTTCTTTCTTTCATTTTTATTTCTCTTTCTTTCTTTTGTTCATTCATTCTTTCATTCTTTCTTTCGTTCTTCCCTTCCTTCTTTCTCCCTTTTATTCTGAGCCACGTAGCTGACATGGTTTTGGTGCTCCAGCCAGGTGGCAAGCCTGTGTCTGTGAGGTGGGAGAGCCGAGTTCAGGACATTGGTCCACCAGAGACCTCCTGGCTCCATGTAATATCAAACGGCAACAGGTCTCCCAAAGATCTCCATCGCAATGCTAAGACCCAGCTCCACTAAACGACCAGAAACCTACACTGCTGGAAACCCTATGCCAAACAACTAGCAAGACAGGAACACAAACACACCCATTAGCAGAGAGGCTGCCTAAAATCATAATAAGGTCACAGATACCCCAAAACACACCACTGGACATGGTCCTGACCACCAGAAAGACAATATCCAGCCTCATCCACCAGAACACAGACACCAGTCCGCTCCACCAGGAAGCTGATACAACCCACTGAACCAACCTTAGCCACTGGGGGCAGACAGCAAAAACAATGGGAAATATGAACCTGCAACCTGCGAAAAGCAGACCCCAAACACAGTAAGTTAAGCAAAATGAGAAGACAGAGAAACACACAGCAGATGACAGAGCAAGGTAAAAACCCACCAGACCAAACAAATGAAGAGGAAATAGTCAGTCTACCTGAAAAAGACTTCAGCGTAATGATAGTAAAGATGATCCAAACTCTCGGAAATAGAATGGAGAAAATAAAAGAAATGTTTAGCAAGGACCAACAAGAACTAAAGAGCAGAAAAACAGTGATGAACAACAAAATAATTGAAATTAAAAATTCTCTAGAAGGAATCAATGCAGAATAACTGAGGCAGAAGAACAGATAAGTGACCTGGAAGATAAAAGAGTGGGAATAATACCACAGAGCAGAATAAACAAAAAAGGAAGAAAAGAAATGAGGACAGTCTCAGAGACCTCTGGGAAAACATTAAACGCACCAACAATCGAATTATAGGGGTCCTAGGAGAAGAAAGTGATTCAGAAAATATTTGAAGAGATTATAGTTGAAAACTTCCTTAATATGGGAAAGGAAATAGTCGATCAAGTCCAGGAAGCACATAGAGTCCCATACAGGATAAATCCAAGCAGAAACATGCCAATATATATATAAATCAAACTATCAAATATTAAATATAAAGAAAAAATATTAAAAGCAGCAGGGAAAAACAACAAAGAACATACAAGGGAATCCCCATAAGGTTAACAGCTGAAATTTCAGCAAAAACTCTGCAAGCCAGAAGGGAGTGAAAGGACACATTTAAAGTGATGAAAAGGAAAAACCTACAACCAAGATTACTCTACCCAGCAAGGATCTCATTCAGATTCGAAAGAGAAATTAAAGCCTTTACAGACACACAAAATCTAAGAGAATTCATCACCACCAAAACAGCTTTACAACAAAGGCTAAAGGACCTTATCTAGGCAGGAAACACAAGAGAAAGAAAAGACCCACAAAAACAAACCCAAAACAATTAAGAAAATGGTAATAGGAATATATATATCAATAACTACCTCAAAAGTAAATGGATTAAATGCTCCAATCAAAAGACATAGACTGGTTGAATGGATGCAAAAACAAGACCCGTATATATGCTGTCTACAAGAGACCCACTTCAGACCTAGGGAAACATACACACTGAAAGTGAGGAGATGGAAAAAGATATTCCACACAAATGGAAATCAAAAGAAAGCTGGAGTAGCAATTCTCATATCAGACAAAATAGACTTTAAAATAAAAACGATTACAAGAGACAAGGAAGGACACTGAATAATAATCAAGGGATCAACCCAAGGAGAAGTTATAACAGTTGTAAATATTTATACACCCAACATAGAAGCACCTCAATACATAAGGCAAATGCTAGCAGCCATAAAAGGGGAAATCAACAGTAACACAATCATAGTAGATTTTAACACCTCACTTTCAATGGACAGATCATCCAAAATGAAAATAAATAAAGAAACACAAGCTTAAAATGATACATTAAACAAGATGGACTTAATTGATATTTATTGGACATTCCATCCAAAAACAACAGAATACACTGTCTTCTCAAGTGCTCATGGAACATTCTCCAGGGTAGATTATATCTTGGGTCACAAATCAAGCCTTGGGAAACTTAAGAAAATTGAAATTGTATCAAGTATCCTTTTTGACCATGCTATGCAACTAGATATCAATTACAGGATAAAATCTGTAAAATATACAAACACATGGGGGCAAAACAATACACTACTACATAACCAAGAGATCACTGAAGAAATCAAAGGGGAAATCAAAAAATACCTAAAAACAAATGATAATGAAACACAATGACCCAAAACATATGGTATGCAACAAAAGCAGTTCTAAGAGGGAAGTTTATAGCAATAAAATCCTACCTCAAGAAACAAGACACATCTCCAATAAACAACCTAACCTTACACCTAAAACAATCAGGGAAAGAAGAAGAAAAAAACCCCAAAGTTGGCAGAAAGAAAGAAATCATAAATATCAGATCAGAAATAAATGAAGAAGAAATAAAGGAAACAATAGCAAAGATCAATAAAACTAAAAGCTGGTTCTTTGAGAAGATAAACAAAATTGATAAACCTTTAGCCAGACTCATCAAGAAAGAAGGGGAGAAGACTCAAATCAACAGAATTAGAAATGAAAGAGAAGAAGTAAGAACTGACACTGCAGAAATACAAAGGATCACGTGAGATTACTGCAAGCAACTATATGCTAATAAAATGGTTAACCACGAAGAAATGGACATATTCTTAAAAATGCACAAACTTCCGAGGCTTAACCAGGAAGAAATAGAAAGTATAAACAGACCACTCACAAGCAGTGAAATTGAGACTGTGATTAAAAATCTTCCAATAAACAAAAGCCCAGGACCAGATGGCTTCACAGGCGAATTCTATCAAACATTTAGAGAAGAGCTAACACCTATCCTTCTCAAACTCTTCCAAAATATAGCAGAAGGAGGAACATTCCCAAACTAATTCTACGAGGCCACCATCACTCTGATACCAAAACCAGACAAAGATGTCACAAACAAAGAAAACTACAGGTCAATATCCCTGATGAACATAGATGCAAAATCCTCAACAAAATACTACCAAACAGAATCCAACAGCACATTAAAAAGATCATACACCGGGGCTCACCTGGTGGTGCAGTGGTTGCGCGTCCGCCTGCCGATGCAGGGGAACTGGGTTCGCGCCCCGGTCTGGGAGGATCCCACATGCCGCGGAGCGGCTGGGCCCGTGAGCCATGGCCGCTGAGCCTGCGCGTCCGGAGCCTGTGCTCCGCAACGAGAGAGGC
>NC_041217.1:133217080-133217586 GCF_002837175.3 Physeter macrocephalus | reverse complement strand
ATCATACACCATGATCAAGTGGGATTTATTCCAGGGATGCAAAAATTCTTCAATACATGCAAAACAATCAATGTGATAAGCCATATTAACAAACTGAAGGAGAAAAACCATATGATCATCTCAATAGATGCAGAAAAACTTCTGACAAAATTCAACACCCATTTATGATAAAAACCCTCCAGAAGTAGGCATAGACGGAACTCACCTCAACATAAAAAGGCCATATATGACAAACCCACAGCCAACATCGTTTTCCATGGTGAAAAACTGAAAACATTTCCTCTAAGATCAGGAACAAGACAAAGTTGTCCACTCTCAACACTATTATTCAACATAGTTTTGGAAATTTTAGCCACAGCAATCAGAGAAGAAAAAGAAATAAAAGGAATCCAAATCAGAAAAGAAGTAAAGCTGTCACTGTTTGCAGATGACATGATACTATACATAGAGCATCCTAAAGATGCTACCAGAAAACTACTAGAGCTAATCAATGAATTTGGTAAAGT
>NC_041217.1:133176902-133216852 GCF_002837175.3 Physeter macrocephalus | reverse complement strand
AATACCTAGGAATAAACCTACCTAAGGAGACAAAAGACCTGTATGCAGTAAACAATAAGACACTGATGAAAGAAACTAAAGATGATACAAACAGATGGAGAGATATACCATGTTCTTGGATTGGAAGAATCAATATGCGAAAATGACTATACTACCCAATGCAATCTACATATTCAATGCAATCCCCATCAAACTACCAATGGCATTTTTCACAGAACTAGAACAAAAAATTTCACAATTTGTTTGGAAACACAAAAGACCTCGAAAGAAAAACAGAGCTGGAGGAATCAGGCTCCCAGACTTCAGACTATACTACAAAGCTACAGTAATCAAGAGATTAAAGACCTAAATGTAAGGCCACACACTATCAAACCATTAGAGGAAAACATAGGGAGAACACTCTATGACATAAATCACAGCAAGATCCTTTTGACCCACCTCCTAGAGAAATGGAAATAAAAACAAAAATAAATAAATGGGACCTAATGAAACTACTATAATCTATAAAAATATAAAATAACTATGTTGTACACTTGAAATTAATACAACATTGTAAATCAATTCTACTTCAATAAAAATGAAATAAAATGTTTCATAAACATTTTAACGTGTTTTATTATGAAATATCTTGAATAGAAAAGTACAGAGAATACTGTAATAATACTTGTAAAACCACCACTCAGATTTAACACACAAACAGATTTAATTATACTAAAATAAAGAGATACACTGTGAGTGAACTATATTACACAGTAGATGCAAAAGCTTAATTGGTGAAAATGGCTAAAAAGACACTAGATTCAAGAGAAGTGGGTCATTACCTCTGAGTAGTGGTATAAAAAAATCTGAACCAAGGAGGTAATATCTGACCTGAACCTTGAAAGATGAGTACAATTACTGCTGAAGAATAGCATGAGAAGGAAGAAGAACAATAAAGCCTGGGGAAATGTGTAAAGGAGTACAAGTATACGCCAAAGATGTTGAGAACAGAGGACAGTCCAGTATGGACACAACCAAAAAGTCAAGCTTTGGGAAGAGGAATTTCACAGAGGGAGAAGGGACTGGAATATTAGAGTCAACTAAGTTCATGAACAATCTTCATACTTTGAGAAGGAGCATAACTGAATGAGTGGATGAATTAATTTACTGATCTATAGTCAATGATACAACGCTGAATACTTTATTAAAAATTTTTTTTAGGGAGATCACTCTAGTGGCATTAAGGGGAACAACTAAACCAGCAAAGCTGAAATATAAAGGTGCTCACTATACTCTGGGTAATAGATGATAACAGACTGAAGTAAAGCAATAGCAACATGAGTAGAGAGGTGAGAGGAGAAGAAAAGACAATTGGTTGGGGGCAAGTAAAATCAGCTAATAGCTTCAAGAGATTCCCCCACATTTGTTCCTGGGTATTTAATTATAAGTAACAAGTATTGCCAATTAAACTAATTTTTCTCTTTGCCCACCATGTATCGACATGTATATAAGCATGCTTTTCATTAATTTTCAAATGGAGATTTGCCCTGTGTCCAACTGCCCAAAGAAAAGATTATTAAAAATGATATGAGGCAATATACTATTTCTATTATTTACTGCTGTGTAAAAAACCACCCCCAGTTCTTAATTGCCTAAAACTATGACCCATTTTATTATATATCACAACTCTGTGGGTGGACTGGACTCAGTTCAGCTTTGCAGTTCTACTTCACATGATGTTAGCTGGAGCCAAAGTCATCTGGGCTGTAACGGGGCTGAAAAATCCAAGATGCGTCACTCGTGTCTGGCCTTGATGCTGGCTGTCAGCTGAGAGCTCAGCTGGGAGTTTTCACAGCAGTGCTTCCATTCTCTTTTACACGGCCTTTCTATGTTGTTTGGACTTATAAGAGCAAGCAAGTAGAAGATGTTCATCCTCTTAAGGCCTGAGCTACAAAGTCCTTAGATGTCACTTCTGATTGCTTCACTTTGTCAAAACCAGTCTCAAGGACAGTCCAATTTCAAAGAGAATATCAATGAGCCCCGCCTCTTGATACAAGGAGCAGAATGCACATATGAGGAGGCAAAGACTGTTTGAGGCCATCTTTGGGAACAAGTTAACTCCAGTGTGTTCTCAAATGATTCAAATTAAGGAAACTGACTTGAAAATGTTCTACCTTTCCAATGACTAGGAATCTAAAATCAATATCCTAAGGTAATTGAGGAGGGGCTGAAAGAAGTTGCTGCTGCAGGTGGCTTGGCTTTGGGAAGATCAGGTGTTGCACAAAATTACATTTTTCATATTAAAGTAAACATAAAAACGTGCTTCTGTGATTCTCAGCTTCTCTGAAAACTGATTGGCTTGTGCTGAAGCTCAGAAGAAAATTTCTCAGTGGAACTTTTCCCAGGCCACCATATGTGAGGCAGCTCAAACAGTCTTGTCACTATCAAGGTGCAAGTGGGAAGGAACTGTGGCCTCCAGCCCTCAGCATTGGCTGAACCCACAGCTGATAGCCAGCCACATGAATGTGCCGGCCGTAAGTGAGCTACCTTGAAAATGCATTCTTCAGCCCCAGGACAGTCATCTCAGCTGCCACTCCATGGCACAAAGATGAACCATCCTTGCTGATCACTACCTACAATGAAGGGGGCAGACACCAGAAGCAAGAGGAACTATAATCCTGCAGCCTGAGGAAAGGAGGTCACAAACACAGCAAATTAGACAAAATGAAATGACACAAAAATATACTGTAGAAGAATGAGCAAGATAAAAACCTATAGGAACTAAATGAAGAGGAGATACCCAATCTACCTGAAAAAGAATTTAGAGTAATGATGGTAAAGATGATGCAAAATCTCAGAAAAAGAATGGAAGCACAGATACAGAAGACAGAAGAAACGTTTGAAAAAGACCTAGAGGAAGTAAAGAACAAATAAACAGAGATGAACAATACAGTAACTGAAACGAAAAATACACTAGAAGGAATTATTGCAGAATACCTGAGGCAGAAGAATGGATAAATGAGCTGGAAGACAGAATGGTGGAAATCACTGCCATGGAACAGAATAAAGATTTAAAAAATGAAAGGAAATGAAGACAGTTTCAGAGACCTCTAGGACAACAGTAAAAACAGCAATTGTTGAATTATAATGGTCTGAGAAGAAGAAGAGAAAGAGAAAGTTCCTGAGAAAATATTTGAAGAGATTATAGTCGAAAACTTCCCTACCTGGGAAAGGAAATAGTCACACAAGTCTAGGAAGCATAGAGAGTCCCATACAGGATAAACCCAAGGAGGAACACGTTGAGACATATATAAATCAAACTAACAAAAATTAAATAGAGAAAATATATTAAAAGGAACTAGAGAAAAGCAACAAATAACTTACGAGGGAATCACCATAAGCAGCTGATTTTTCAGCAGAAACCCTGCAAGCCAGAAGGGACTGGCAGGATATATTTGAAATGTTGAAAGGGGAAAACCTACAACCAAGAATACTTTACCAAACAAGGCTCTCATTCAGATTCGATGGAGAAATCAAAAGCTTTACAGACAAGCAAAAGCTAAGAGAATTCAGCACCACCAAACCAGCTTTACAACAAATGCTAAAGGAACTTCTCTAGGCAAGGGAAATGGGAAATGCAAACCAAAAAACAACAATCGATACACACACAAAAAAAGAAAAAGCAACCCAAACCCAACACTAAAGATGGTTATCAAAACAGAAAAGAAGAAAAAGAGGAAGGGAGGAAAAAAACCCCTACAAAAACAAACCCAAAACAATTAAGAAAATTGCAATAGGAACATACATATCAAAAATTACCTTAAATGTAAATGGATTTAATGCTCTAACCAAAAGACACAGGCTGGCTGAATGGATACAAAAATAAGACCCATATGCATGCTGTTTACAAGAGACCCACTTCAGACACAGGGAACAAACAAAAAGTGAGAGGATGGAAAAAGATATTTCATGCAAATGGAAATCAAAAGAAAGCTGGAGTAGCAATCCTCATATCACACAAAATAGACTTTAAAATAAGAACTGTTACAGGAGACAAGGAAGGACCCTACATAAGGATCAAGGGATCAATCAAGGAACAAGATATAACAATTGTAAATATATATGCACCCAACATAGGAGTACCTCAATATACAAGGCAAATGCTAACAGCCATAAAAGGGGAAATCAGCAGTAACACAATAACAGTGGGGGATTTTAACACCCTACCTACACCAATGGACAGATCATACAGACAGAAAATTAATAAGAAACACAAGCCTTAAATGGCACACTAGACCAGATAAACTTAATTGATATTTATAGGACATTCCATCCAAAAGCAGCAGAATACACTTTCTTCTCAAGTGCACACAGAACATTCTCCAGGACAGATCACATCTTGGGTCACAAACCAAGCCTCGGTAAATTTAAGAAAATTGAAATCAAATCAAGCATCTTTTCCAACTACAATGCTATGAGATTAGAAATCAATCATAGGGAAAAAATGTAAAAAACACAAACACATGGAGGCTAAACAATACGTTACTAAATAACCAGTGGATCATTAAAGAAATCAAAGGAGAACTCAAAAAAATACCTCGAGGCAAATGGCAACAAAAACACCACAATCCAAAACCTATGAGTTGCAGCAAAAGCAGTTCTAAGAGGTAAGTTTATAGCAATATAACCTTACCTCAAGAAACATTAAAAAGCTCAAATAGACAACCTAACTTTACACCTAAAGCAACTAGAGAAAGAAGAAGAAACACAACCCAAAGTGAGTAGAAGGAAAGCAATCATATAAAGATCAGAGCAGAAATATATGAAACAGAGACAAAGAAAACAATAACAAAGGTCAATGAAACTAAAAGCTGGTTCTTTGAGAAGATAAACAAAACTGATAAATCTTTAGCCAGACTCATCAAGAAAAAAAGGGAGAGGGCTCAAATCAATAAAATTAGAAATGAAAAAGGAGAAAAAGTTACAATGGACACCACAGAAATTCAAACAATAAGAGATTACTACAAGCAACTATATACCAGTAAAATGGACAACCTGGAAGAAATGGACAAATTCTTAGAAAGGTACGACCTTCCAAGACTGAACCAGGAAGAAATTGAAAATATGAACAGACCAATCACAAGTACTGAAATTGAAACTGTGATTTAAAATCTTCCAACAAACAGAAGTCCAGGACCAGATGGCTTCACAGGTGAATTCTATCAAACATTTAGAGAAGAGTTAACACCTGCCCTTCTGAAACTCTTCCAAAAATTGCAGAGAAAGGAACACTCCCAAGCTCATTCTACGAGGCTACCATCACCCTAATACCAAAATCAGACAAAGATATCACAGAAAAAGAAAATTATAGGCCAGTATCACTGATGAACACAGATGCAAAAATCCTCAACAAAATACTAGCAAACAGAATCCAACAACACATTAAAAAGATCATACACCATGATCAAGTGAGATTTATACTGAGAATGCAAGGAGTTTTCAATGTCTGCAAATCAGTGTGATACACCACATTAAATAATTGAAGAATAAAAACCATATGATCATCTCAATAGATGCAGAAAAAGCTTTTGAAAAAATTCAACACCTTTTATGATAAACACTCTCCAGAATGTGGGCATAGAGGGGACATACCTCAACATACTAAAGGCCATATAATGACAAACCCACAGCAAACATCATTCTCAATGGTGAAAGCACTTCCTCTAATATCAGGAACAAGACATGGATGTCCACTTTCACCACTTTTATTTAACATAGTTTTGGAAATCCTAGCCACAGCTATCAGAGACGAAAAATAAATCCAAATTGGAAAAGAAGAAGGAAAACTGCCATTGTTTGCAGATGACGTGATAGTATATATAGAAAATCCTAAATATGCTATCAGAAAACTAGAGATCATCCATGAATTTGGTTCACAAAATTAATACACAGAAATCTTGTGCATTCCTACACACTAGCAATGAAAGATGAGAAAGAGAGATTAAAGAAACAATCCCATTCACCACTGCATCAAAAAGAATAAAATACCTAGGAATAAACCTACCTAAGGAGGCAAAAGATCTGTCCTCAGAAAACTATAAGATACTGATGAAAGAAATAAAAGATGACACAAACAGATGCAGACATATACCATGTTCTTGAATTGGAAGAATTGATATTGTAAAAATGGCTATACAACCCAAAGCAGTCTACAGATTCAATGTAATCCCTATCAAATTACCAATAGCATTTTTCACAGAATTAGAACCATAAAAATTACAATTTGTATGGAAACTCAAAAGACCCCAAATAGCCAAAGAAATCTTGAGAAAGAAAAACGGAGCTGGAAGAATCAGGTTCCCTAACTTCAGACTATACTATAAAGCTACAGTCATCAAAACAGTGTGGTACTGGCACAAAACAGAAATATAGATCAATGGAACAGGATAGAAAGTCCAGAGATAAACCTACACGCCTATGGTCAACTAATCTATAACAAAGGAGGCAAGAATATACAATGGAGAAAACACAGTCTCTGTAAAACTTGGTGCTGGGAAAACTGGACAACTACAAGTAAAACAATGAAATTAGAACACTCCCTAGCACCATACAGAAAAATAAACTCAAAATGGATTAAAGATCTAAATGTAAGGCCAGATACTATAAAATTTTTAGAGGAAAACATAGGGAGAACATTCTCTGACATAAATAGCAGCAAGATCTTTTTCCATCCACCTCCTACAATAATGAAAATAAAAATGATAATAAACAAATAGTACCAAATTAAACTTAAAAGCTTTTGTACAGCAAGGAAACCATAAACAAAAAGACAACCCTCAGAATGGTAGAAAATATTTGCAAACAAAGCAACAAGGGATTAATTTCCAAAATGTACAAAAAACTCATGCAGCTCAATATCCAAAACCAAAACACAATCAGAAAATGGGCAAAAGATCTAAACAGACATTTCCCAAAGAATAGATACAGATGGCTAAAACCACATGAAAATGTGCTCAGCATCACTAATTATTAGAGAAATGCAAATCAAAATTACAATCAGATATCACCTCACACTGGTCAGAATGGCCATCATCAAAAAATCTAGAAACAATAAATGTTGGAGAGGGTGTGGAGAAAAGGGAACCCTCCTACACTGTTTGTGAGAATGTAATTTGGTACAGCCACTATGGAGAACAGTATGGAGCTTCCTTAAAAAACTAAAAATAGAGCTACCATATGGTCCAGCAATCTCACTCCTGGGCATATATCTGGAGAAAACCATAATTTGAAAAGATACATGTACCCGCCATGTTCATTGAAGCACGATTTACAATAGCCAGGACATGGAAGCAACCTAAATGTCCATTGACAGGGGAATGGATAAAGATGTGGTACATATATACAATGGAATATAACACAGCCATGAAAAAGATAAAATAATGCCATTTGAGCAACATGGATGGACCTAGAGACTGTCAGACTGAGTGAAGTAAGTCAGACAGAGAAAGACAAATATCATATGATATCACTTATATGTGGAATCTAACAAAAAGGGTACAAATGAACTCATCTACAAAACAGACATAGAGTTACAGATGTAGAAAACAAACTTATGGTTACCAGCGTGTAAGTGCAGGGAGAGACAAATTGGGAGATTAGGATTAACATATACACACTACTATATATAAAATAAATAACTAATGACCTACTGTATAGCACAGGGAACTCTACTCAATACTCTAATGGCCTATATGGGAAATGAATCTTAAAAAGAGTTGATTATATGTATGTGTATAACTGATTCATTTTGCTGTACACCTGAAACTAATGCAACACTGTAAATCAACTATACTCTAATAAAAATTTGAAGAAATAAGGTAATTAGTTGCTAGTCTGCTTACATTCTTGGGCATTCTCCTCTAATCCCATAATTTTCACTATTTCCTATGCCCTGATGGTTTCTGAAATGATATCCATCCTAAGCTCTAGAATCCTATAGATAATGGCTCTTTAAATTGGATCTTCAACAGACAGATTAAACTTCAATATGCCTAAACGCAAATTACCCCCCTCATCTCCCACTCTGAACCACTTCACCTGCCAAAGGAGCCCACTGTGTTTTCCACTGAGGTTTTGTGCTTCTTTGCATGACATTCTTGTCCATGCTTCTGCTTCAGTTAGGGCTTCTCAAATATTAATATGCAAAAGCATCACTTGGGTATCTAGTTAAAATGCAAATTCTGATTCAGGTCTGAAGTGAGGCCTAAGAACCTGCATCAGTTTCCTGATGATGCCAATACGTCTGGTCCATGAAGCATAAGTTCTAAGTCACAGAACTTGTATTTGTATGACACTGTATTATTTCCCTTTTCCTGCAAAAACAATTATTCACCAAATCTTGTCAATTATTCTAAATACTTGTCAATAAATACTCAAATCTATTCCCTCCTCTTCTTTTCTCTTTTTTCTCTAGTCTGGATAATTGCAGTGAGTTTCTCACTTACCTATTTGGTCTTATCTAACACTAATGTATCTTACAGGGTGTTGCGAAAGTATATTTTTAACATGAAAATACAATCGTGTTATTTCTCCTCGCTTAACACTTTCCAGTGTCTCCTACAGGGTGAAGGATAAACTCATTGGAATATACTGCCCTACTTAAATGCCCCACAATGCCTACAACTCTCCACTTTTAACATTACCTTTCCCCCACCCCTCTCATGCACATAATCTATGCTCCAGAACACAGAGTGATCTTAATGTCTTGGCTTTTGTATGTGCTGTTTTACTGACTCCAATGCAACTTATCCTTTAAATATCAATTAAAATATTACCTACCTCATGATGCCTTCTCTAACCCCTAGGGTGAAAGTAGGAACCCCTTCTAAGTGCTCACTACACTTTGCATGTACCATCATCAAATCAATCTTTCTTTGTATTATAGTTATTTGTTTTCATATTTCTGTTTCCATTAAACTATATAACCTTTGAGAGCAAAGACCATAATATCCTAGTGCCTATTCCCAGCTTAGAAAATGGCTATGATTGTACATATTGAGAAAAATAAATAAGTGAATAAATTATCTCAATCAGTATTTGACAGTATTTGTAAAATTGGATTTTAGCCCAAAACAAGAAAGAATTTTATTGCAACTAAACCTCTTGTGTACACACTCTGTGCAGTAGTGAGCTCCGACCACCTGAGAGAAAAATAGGCAGCGGTAATATAAAAGAAGTTTCTATTTTAAGTGTGTATATTAACCACGTAATATTTCAAGTCTCTTACAATTATGAGATTCTATGATATAAGATGACTTTGAAAAGGATATTAATTTTTGAAAGATTTCCAGACCATATAATAAATACTCCTAAACTATATAGGAATTCCTAATTTGCGGAACATAGAAGAAAGTAGTCTGACGGCTACATTTTCAATTATATGTCACTTAAGTTTCCCTGAAATGAATCATGATCATCAGTATTTCCTCAACACATCTTCCACTACAATCAAAAGTTTTCCAGCTCAACAGAAAGACCCAGATTACTATAGCTTCAAGAGGCAGGGTAGTATTATAGACAACCTGATTTTGAATTTTTTCAATGCTATTTCTAACCTTTGTAAAATCTTTGCACTTTAAGTCAGGAAAGGAATTGTTGCAAGAAGAAAATTAGAATTTATTGAATCATAGTCTCAAAGAACAGAAGACACACTTTTCTTTTGGAGACATTGCATTAAAACTATAATGGTCACTTTTTGGCCCATCTTACAGGAACAACTGCTAATATTCTTCCAATTTGATATTTGAATAATATTCTCTCACCAGTCATAAGGTTCAAGAATATCATGACTAACTGAGCTCTACAAATTCATTTATTCATATAATCAAAAATTATTAAGTAATTAGAAGTGCTACATATCATTTAATGTTATATGGACATAAAAACAAAACAATTGCTACCCCAAAGAAAGATCAAAGTCAATTTTTTAAATAGCAATACAGGAACAACAAAAGTTTTCTGATATTCATTAATTAAGTGACTAAATGAATGAAAAGCTCTTTCACCAAAATAATTTTTTTTATTTTTTTTTAGTTTTGCACTTACTTTTCTTCTGCCATATTTAGGTGACTGGAGATTGGATGTGTTTTCCCTTTAGTGTGTGTGATATTTTACCCTCTATCATGGTGGACATATGCCCTATCCACTTTTTTGTCTTTGCCCTATTCTCTGCACCACCTCTGGGCCAGCCATAGCGGCTGTCTGACACATACAGAGTCTAGGTGAGTTCACCACAGCCAGATTTTCTCCAGGGCCAGTGCTAGGACAGGAACATGGGCAGAACAGAGTTATGACAAAGGTAAACCAAACATACTGAGAACAAGTCTGTAAGGAGTTGGTGAGCTAATCTCTGGTACACTGACTCTTGGAAATGGAATCTCAGGAAGTCAACATTAGACTCACTATCAAAGATCTCATAACCTAGTCAGAGGACAAAGGAGTAAACTGATGATCACAGTAGAAGCCAAGTCCTCCAAGTGTGACTCCTGGACTAACAACATCAGCATCACTTGGACGCTCTTTAGAATGCAGATTCTCAAGGCCCACCTTGATCTAACGAATCAGAATCTCAGAGTGGGACCCAACAATCTGGGTTTAATGAGCCCTCCAGGTGATTCTGCTGAAGGCACATGTTTGAGAACTGTGGTGAGTGTGAGAAGTGTTCTGGTAGAGGGACATTTCCCAGAATGGTATGAAGCACAGAAAGGGCTAATTAGACCATCTGGGAGAACATAAGGCCGGCTTCCCCAAAAAGTTAGCACCTGACCCTTTTTAATCACTTAATTCAGCTGCTTCTATTTTCTTAAATTCTGCTAGGACTGATAACAATAATAATACCTAATTTGAATTTCCTCATATCTCCCTTCTCTCAACGACTTCCCAGTGACTGTTGAAAATAATGAGAAACACAGGAAATGGGGATTTTGAGAGAAAATGGAGATGATGTAGATAGTAAAGAAATAACCAATTTTTCTTTAATGCTGTACAGTGGGTTTTAGGACTAATTAACCTAGAGTTAAGGTTATCAAATTTAGCCAAACTGTAATATGTCCAGTTAAATTTGAAGGTCAGAAAAAATGATTAATTTTTTAGCATAAGGATGCCCCATGAAATATATGGAATTTACTTATACTAAAAAAAATATTCATTTATTACTTGAAATTCAGTGCAACTGTGTGTCCTGTATTTTATCTGGTAACCCTATCCTCAGTTCAAGTCATGGACTACCGTGCATTCACTTTTTACCTTAAATTGGGATTAATAACAATACAAGCAGATATTTGCTGGGCAGTTACTACTCACTAGACATGATTCAAAGCATGTGGAAGCGTTCCTACTAAATCCTCACAATATCCTTATTATTATTCTCCTTACACACATAGGAAACTGAGGCTTAGCAATTGGGTCAAAGCTAGTAGAAGGTAGAGTCAGAATTTTAATCCATACTTAGCCTGATTCCAGAAGTTTTAATGACTACATTCTATTGTTTATCCTATAGTGAAATTTTCTTAGTCCTGTGAAACTTAGTTTCATTTCTTTGGGTTATTGTGAAGACTAATTGAGATTATATATGGTACCTAACCCAGTTTGTGGCAACACAAAGAAACACTTATTAACGGTAAAATATTCAAAATCAAGAAAACTGACCCCCAAATATACTTGGCTTCAGAACAATACTTCTACCCTACCATAACCACAAGTTAACAAGTGAGTCTTGAGAAAGAGGGACTCTGGTTTGTCTGGGATGATATGGACATATGTTTTGGCCTGAGGTCATTTAGAACAGAGTTAAAGTTAAATAATGTATATCCTGGACAGGAGTTACTGATCTCTGTGCATGCTGACAGGAGAAGTATCCCTCCACAGAATGCCACAGTCAGTGGAGGAAAAATGGCCCCACAGAGTTTCACCTTGAGTCCTAGATTACTAGGAGACCTCAAGGGTCACAGCTTTCTACATGGATAAGGGGAGAACTACAGTGACCATATGGATAAGGAGTGGAATGACCAAACAGCCTATAGCAAGAATGAGAGGAGACAGTAGGTGTGGTTGTCAAAAGCATGAATCTTGGTTTGTCCTACTTCACTGGTTTTGCTGAGGATTAGACGTATGGTACTGGCACAAAAACAGAAATATGCATCAACGGAACAGGATAGAAAGCCCAGAGATAAACCCACGCACATATGGTCACCTATTTTTGATAAAGGAAGCAAGGATATACAATGGAGAAAAGACAGCCTCTTCAATAAGTGGTGCTGGGAAAACTGGACAGCTACATGTAAAAGAATGAAATTAGAACACTCCCTAACACCATACACAAAAATAAACTCAAAATGTATTAAAGACCTAAATGTAAGGCCAGACAATATAAAACTCTTAGAGGAAAACACAGGCAGAACACTCTATTACATAAATCACAGCAAGATCCTTTTGACCCACCTCCTAGAGAAAGGGAAAAAAAAACAAAAATAAAAAATGCAACCTAATGAAAATTAAAAGCTTTTGAACAGCAAAGGAAACCATGCACAGGACGAAAAGACAACCCTCAGAATGGGAGAAAATATTTGCAAATGAAGCAACTGACAAAGGATTAATGTCCAAAATATACAAGCAGCTCATGCAGCTCAATAACAAAAAAACAAACAACCCAATCCAAAAATGTACATAAGACTTAAACAGACATTTCTCCAAAGAAGATATACAGATTGCCAACAAACACATGAAAGGATGCTGAACATCACTAATCATTAGAGAAATGCAAATCAAAACTACCATGAGGTATCATCTCACACTGGTCAGAATGGCTATCATCAAAAAATCTACAAACAATAAATGCTAGGGAGGATGTGGAGAAAAGGGAACCCTCCTGCACTGTTGGTGGGAATGTAAATTGATACAGCCACTGTGGAGAACAGTATGGAGGTTTCTTAAAAAACTAAAAATAGGGCTTCCCTGGTGGCGCAGTGGTTGAGAGTCCACCTGCTGATGCAGGGGACGCGGGTTTGTGCCCCGGTCTGGGAGGATCCCACATGCCGCGGAGCGGCTGGGCCTGTGAGCCATGGCCACTGGGCCTGCGCGTCTGGAGCCTGTGCTCCGCAGTGGGAGAGGCCACAGCAGTGAGAGGCCCATGTACCACACACACACACACACACAAAAACTAAAAATACAATTACCATATGACCCAGTAATCCCACTACTGGACATATACCCTGAGAAAACCCATAATTCAAAAAGTCATGTACCACAATGTTCATTGCAGCACTATTGACAATAGCCAGGACATGGAAGCAACCTAAGTGTCCATCGACAGATGAATGGATAAAGAAGATATGGCACATATATACAATGGAATATTACTCAGCCATACAAAGAAACAAAACTGAGTTATTTGTAGTGAGGTGGATGGACCTAGAGTCTCTCATAAAGAGTGAAGTAAGTCAGAAAGAGAAAAACAAACACTGTATGCTAACACATATATATGGAATCTTAAAAAAAAAATGGTTCTGAAGAAGCTGGGGGCAGGACAGGAATAAAGACACAGACGTAGAGAATGGACTTGTGGACACCGGGAGGGGGAAGGGTAAGCTGGGATGAAGTGAGAGAGTAGCATGGACATATATACACTACCAAATGTAAAATAGATAGCTAGTGGAAAGCAGTCACATAGCACAGGTAGATCAGCTTGGTGCTTTGAGACCACCTAGAGGGGTGGGATAGGGAGGGTGGGAGGGAGACATGAGAGGGAGGGGATATGGGGATATATGTATACATATAGCTGATTTACTTTGTTATACAGCAGAAACTAACACACCATTGTAAAGCAATTATACTCCAATAAAGATGTTAAAAAAAAGTGATGTATGTGCTAGGGAAGTGATACATGCTCAATAGAGGATATGCATTTTAATTATTATTAATATTATTATTATGAAATAAACAGGCAATCCTTTCTGCAAAAGGATTCTTTTTAAAACAAGAATCATGCACTCTTCCAAGTCACGGTTGTTTGTCTCAAGCAAGGCTCAAATAATAGATCTGTATGTGCTTTAGATTTTGTCATCCTGAAGCAAAAAGAACAAAATAGAGCTCTTGTTCCTACCTCTCTATTAGTTACTATTAAAAGCTTTAAAGTGTCTAAACTTTTACCTTATTGCAAACTACCAAGTTAGCCTGCCACGAATTCATGGATGCTGTTAGAAGACATAAGACAAAGGACAGTTCATTACTCAAAGCGATATCAGCAGCCAGAGTATCAGCAGAGTTTTCACTGTTCCCCAGGTTCCAAATTCCACAGTATGACAGGAAGAGGGCTAAATATTACCTGCACATTTGTATTAACACAGTGGATTGTGTCACAGGAGAGGAACCCTGAGCCTAGAACACCCAAATCTTTTAAAATGGGTGTTAAAAGCACCTCCCATTTCTCCAGGGAGTAGGGGAGTATTATCTTTACTATGCTAGACAGTAAGCATGCCTGTCTTCTGAGGCTATAAGCAAATGTGCCCTTTTCTCTGGTCGGAAACACCATCTCTATCGTCCAAGACTTTTCACTATACTAAAATCTTTGAAAAAATAGTCCAGAGCTAGTCACCAAAACAAGCCAGAAAACCATGTTGATGTTCCATGTTTTGCAATAAATAGACCCAGCATAATTTTAGGTGGCTCTGATTATGACATAATTTACTGCTTGCATGTACTGTTTCAGGATATAAATAATGCTATGATGATGCTTCATAAAGGGCAGCCCTGTGTTCTGACTCTTCCTAAAACAAATGTGTGAAAAAAATATGCTTCTTGGAAATATCTAAGAGAATTTTTAACAAAATTCAACAACCCATGCACTGGCATAGACAGCCAAATTCTATGATAAGCTCTCAATAACAACCTGTGTTTTTCTCTACCATAGCTTTTATCATAGTTGTAACTATGTAAGCATGTGTTTACCTTTTCATTTAATTTCTGTCTCCCTAGAGTATAAGCTCTCTTTCACTAAGGGACCTCTTTTTTTATGCTTATGTTTGAGTCACCTAGCATGGCACCTGACATATAGCAGATATATACAGTAAATATATGCAACAAATATTTTTTGAATGTTGACTGAATTGAAGTGTACTTCACTTATAAATAAAATATTAAAATTTGATCACAAGGCACAATTCTATCACACACTTTATCTTTACCAGGACTTCCAAAGAATCTCATTTGAGTTTCCTAAGAGGCTGGATGGGGAAATGACCTAAGAAATCACCTAGGGTTTCCACTTTATTGTATAGATGAGGAAACCATGAGCCAGAGATAGCAAATGAATTATCCAAAGTCACACAGCAAGTTGTGATGGACCTAGGCTAAAATTCAAGTTTCCTGCCTCCTGGCTGAATGCTGTTTCCCCAATAAGATTTCTTCACCTGTTCCTTCAGCCTCTTCTGGCAATGTTTGAAAGCACTTCCATGTTTATCCACTATGAAGAAATGTGGTAATGTGCTGTTAAGGCAGGAGTGGAGATATGGGAATATCTGCAGCTCTATGATAATACCACCTCACTGTCATAATATGGGTCAGGGAGCCTGCACTTCCAAACACAAAAATAATCTGCAATGTGTTTTCAAAGTTTTCAACTTTGCCTGATGTTTTTTTGAAGTGCACTGAGAAAAGAAGGCATGACACAGCTCAGAAAGACAGAGATATATCAAAATGTCTGCAATTCTGCCAAAGCCCAATTCCAATGAACCAGAGACATTTCTATTTCTTCTCCCATCTTATTTAAACTGGCAAATAAGGAACTTTACCTACTTTATTATCAGACTGTGACAAATTGGTAGTGAAAGCATTATTGTTTAGGGCTGCAGATACGTTAAAATAGAGCACTTAAAGAATTTCACCTCTTCCAAGATTTTAGAAATTTCCTGTAATAACCATCCCACAAAAAGTGAAACAAGCATCTCCACAGTGAAGATCCTGGGAAGTCATTTGTTTCTAATACAAAAGAGTGTTTTGATATTCTGCCTACCCTGCGGGCTCCGCAACATCCCTGTGATCAATTGTTCCTGCAGGAGCCAGGTCTGCCAAAGATGTTGCTTTGGAGGAAAGGTGCTCTATAAATGTAATAAATAAATAAATGGATGGACTAGGCAGAACAGAAGAGGCTCTGGATTAAACAGAGGCAAGAATTTGGTTTTCAGATTTAAAAGGAACGAGGGACTGGTCTCAGTCTCCCACCTTGGGAAAAGCTACAAAGATTTATTTTTGTGAACATATCACAATTCTCATTCTCATGCAGCTGTAGTTATTGGAGTACCTGAGGTAAGATTACTTTATGGCCCAACAAGAGCAAATACAGGTCTCTCTTGCCTTATAGGCTAAGTGGTTTCACACTCATTTCTGAGCAATGATAAGTTTCTAGTGAATTCCATGAAAAGATTTTTAGAGTTGTAATGCTGCAGAGCAAAAGTTACCATAGTGTGAATGGAAAACTTTTAATGAGAGGCTAGCCATCAATTTTCTGAGGAAAACTGGACAAGTAATACTCTTGCAATGTGTTTCAGAATCTGGTGTCTCATTCTATAATTTCTAACATAGATATTGCTTTCATGCATTGAAGATGACTTAAGTCTGTATTCTTACAGATTCACAATTTGACTCATCTCCTTCCATGGAACTGAGATTTTAGTATGTAATGGATTACACTGTATTAGAACATACTGCCGGCAAGTTCCACCATTAAGGCATATCTTACCCTTGCCTAGCCATTTTTTTTTTTTTAAGTCTGAGGGTTTGATTTGTAGAACCACAGTATTCTTTTGGTTCTTTTTAACCAATTTTCCCTTCATCTACAGAAAAGATACCAATTGCCTCACTCTTGTGTGTCAGAAATTTAGGAATATTTGGAAGCCATTATAAAATCAGGCTTGGTTTGTGGACCACACCAATGTCAATTTTCTGGTTTTGAGAGATCTTTAGTTAACCAAAATGTTACCATTGAGTAGACTAGGCAAAGAGTGCATGGGACTTCTCTGTTCTATCTTTGAAACTCCACGTGAGTTTAGAATTATTTTAAAATAAAAAGTGAAAGAAAAAGACTTGGAAATAGAAGATGTAAAAGTAGGAAACAGGCATAATAGTGACAAACTGGAAAAACTAACTCTCTACATGTATATTTATTAAGCTATAACATGGAGATAGCATCTAGTATTGAGTAACTGTTAAATGAGATTAAATGTAATGGCTTGTTTATGCAGAGGCAATACGATGAAATTAATATCATGTCCTCTAAAGTCAGACTGTCTCACTCAAATCCCAGGTCATGCAATTTCTGTTTGTGTTCTTGGCCCAGGAATTTAATTTTGCCTCCGTATCTGAATCTGGAAATTGGGATAATGATAATAACATCACTTATAAGACAGCGTGTTTAAATGAGTTAATATATGTAAGGTACTTAGAACAATGCCTGGTACTTAGCAATTATGCATGGCTGTCAGCCATATTATGAAGAAATCACTTCACACGTAGTTCAGTAAATGTTAGTTTTCTTTCCTTTTCTGATTATTAGTTAAAGCCTATAGGCAGCCCATCTAAAGCAGCATAGAAAAAAAGAATTGTGGTATATTTACATAATTGAATACTATAAAGTAATGAGTGAACAAGCTTCTACTACATGCAAAAATATGGATGAATCACACAAACATAATATTGAGTGAAAGAAACCATCCACCAAAAGGTGCTTATTGTAAGATTGCAGTTATGTAAAATAATAAATAGAAATAATAGCAAATAATAAAATAGTAGAAAATAAAAAGAATTTTAGGATAAACTTTAAGCTTAATTTTGATAAAACATTTCAGAATCCCTCAAATCACACCATTTCATAAGTAAAATGTACATATATTTTTGTACTACATGTCAAGTCCCAAATTCTCAGTTATCAGGAAGACAGTAAGTTGCAAATTATAAATTTATCTGATAATTTAACCATATGTATTTTGAACAAAAATAAGTAAGCTTTCAACAAGCGAAATGAGGTTTTAAACAAAAGTACTTAATTCAACAAGGTGTCTTTTTTTTTCAGTTGAAGTATAATTGACTTACAATATTATATTTGTTTCAGTGTAAGACATAATGATTCGACAAATGTATACATTGTGAAGTGATCATCATAATAAGTCTAGTTACCATTTGTCACCATACATAGTTACTATTAGTTTTCATGTGATGAGAACTTTCAATATTTACTCTCTTATCAACTTTCAAATCTGTAATACAATGTTATTGATTATAGACACCATGTTCTACATAACATCTGGTAAACCTGCTGACAGACTTAGGGGCATTCTTTTGTATGTAACAAGTTGCTTTCCTCTTGCTGCTTTTGAGATTCTCTCTTTAACTTTTGACATTTTAAAATATAATTTGTCTTGGTTTGGGTGTCTTTGGGTTCATTTTATTTGGAACTTTCTCAGCTTCCTGGATCTGGATGTATGATTTCTTCCCCAGGTTCAGGACATTGTCAGCCATTATTTCTTCAAACAAGTTTTCTGTCCCTTTCTATCGCTCTTCTCCTTCTGGGATGTCTAAAATGCAAATATCATGTTATCCATAGATTCCCTAAGCTATTTTCACTTATTTTTAATCATTTTTTTTCCCCTGCTCTGTTTAGGTGAGTTCCACTTCTCTGTCTTCCCGATAACTGATTCCTTCATTTGCTTCATCTAGTCTGCTGTTTAACCCCTCTAGTATATTTCCAGTTCAGTTATTGTATTATTCAGCTCTGTGACTTCCATTTGGTACTTTATGTTTTTTCTTCGATGAAGTTCTCTCTGTGTTCATCCATTCTTCTGAGTTCAGTTAATTTCTTTGTGACCTTAGTTTGAACTCTTTATCAGGTAAATTACTTATCTATGTTTCTCTAAGGTTTTTTTTTTTTTCTGGGGTTTTATCTTGTTCTTTCATTTGGAACATATGCTAGCACTGAGGAAATAGAGGGAGAATATAAAACTGGCACCCACAGAACCTCTGTTCATAGAGCTTCAACAAGCTTCTGGCCCTCTGGCAGATGCTTTAGGATTAGAAAATAGATTCCTTCACTTATGACCTAAGCTCATTTCAAACTGATGCTTTTGTATTGGGTCCTGGGGTGAGTGAGTTTGTGTATGAACCCCTTAAGAGATGAATCTCCTTTCCCTACAGACCTATGGTTCTCCTGGACATAAGCCCCATCTGTTTTTAAAACCAAACATTTTTGGGGTTCATCGCTCCAGTGCAGGTTTCAAAAGTTGAGGTGCCTGATGTGTGACACAAACTCCTCACCCCTCAGGGAGAAATGCCACATTTCTGAGATCCCTCCTGACGATGGGTCACCAGGCTGGGTGTGCTGTTTTTGGCAGGACCGTGTCTCTGCCTCCCCCATCTGTCTCAATATGACCCTTTTATCCTTCATTGTGGAGTAGCTATTCAGCTAGTTCTCAGGTTCTATTCAGAGCAAATTGTTACATATGTAGATGTATATTTTCTGTGTCTATGGGAGGAGGTGAGTTCAGGATTATCCTTTGCCACCATCTTCAACTGCCTCCTCTCACAGGGTGTCTTTTTTGGAACAGTTATTAATTCAATCAAGTCTGTGATGTCAAACTCAAATGGCAATGTTATATTTGAAACAAGAAAAAGCAATAAACTCTTAAGTGGTATATTACAGTATGTACTATAATTTTGGACAGTCTATAACTGCATTCAAGGTTTAGGAAAAAAAGAACTGGTTGTATAACTTGTACTGGGCCAAATCTGCCACCAAAACAAAAGACAATAAAACTGGAAAAAATATGAAAAAAACCTGGTTTTAGATATTGGGCAACAATAGCATAAACTGTACTTGCTAAGAGAATGCAGACCTATGGTTAACTTGTATTTTTATCTCTAGACACTTTCCAGACACTGATTTAGAGGAAGGGAACCCAAGCAGAGCATGGCAATATACCTAAGCTGAGGACACACAGACTGGATTTCAAGGACACAGAAGCAGTTGATATTTGTAAGGCAGAGTACATGATAATAGGAATCTACACAGGAAAAAAAAACCTCAATCAATTTGCATAGAAGTTCCCTTAATTCATTGGCTGAATTCTGAGATTTACCTGCATAGGCAAGATCCCATGAGCTGGGGTAAAGAGCAATTATGAAGAAAAGAATAACTACCAGAAAGCTATAAATTTAATAACTATCAGAATTCACAGAGCTGGGGTAATGTTCGAATACTGACCAGGCTGTGTAAAGAAAGCTTACTGACCATATGGGGCACTCAGTAGGGACCACTGAAGTTCACTTCTTAGGAGTATGACTAAGCCAATCCTAGAGTAAAGGCATCTCAAAACCTGCATTAAGAAAGTCTAAAAACAAGCTTCAAAAAGATTAAGATAATCTGCAAGTAAAACCCCTGTCTGTTGGGACAAATTGGGATATTCTTTAAAAGAAGACAACAAAATCCAAACCCTCAAAACTAGAAAAATCGCAGTGTCAAGTATCCAAACCAAAATTATTAGATATGACAGGAAGCAAAACAATGGAACTCATAGAAAAGAAAAAATTAATTTGTAGAAATAGATATGGAAATGAGAGAGATGATAGCATGTCTTAAGGCTCTAAAACAGCTTTTACAAACATGTTCAAATACTTAAAAGAAAGCATTAACATAATGAAGAAAGTAACATTATAAAAAAAAGTAAATGAAAATTCTGAGGTGAAAATGATAATACTAAAAAATTTAAAAAACTGGATGCTTTTGACAGCAAATCAGACACTATAGGATAAAGTATCAGTAAATTTGAAGCCAGAACAATAGGAACTATCCCAAATGGGGCACACAGTCACAGACACAGACACACAAAGCTGAAAGAAATTAACAAAGCAGCTGTAACCTGTGGGACAAGATAAAGTGGTCTAACATACATATACTTGGTGTTTAGGATAGAGGAGTCAGAAAAAATAATTAAAGAGATAACGGCCAAAACATTTCCAAATTTAATAATATATAAAACTACAGATCCAAGAAGTTAAACAAAACCTAAGAAGGATAAATGCAAAGAAAATGATAATGAGGCATACAATAATCAAATTGTTCCATATCAATAATAAGAAAATCTTAAAATAAGCTTGAGGGGAAAAAACAGTGCTTAAAGAGGACCAAAGATAAGTATTAATACTGACTTTGTATCAGAAATAATGGAAGCCGTGGGCCATGGAACAATATTTTTAAACTGCCATAACAAAATTTTTTAAACTATTAACTTAGAATTCTATAAGCAGGTAAAATTATCCTCCAAAAATAAAGGCAAAATAAATATAGGCATACCTAGGAAATAGTGTGGGTTCAGTTACAGATCACCTCAATTGAGTGAATATCTCAATAAAATGAGTCATACAAATTTTTTGGTTTCTCAGTGCATATAGAAGTTATTTTTACACTATACTGTAGTCCATTAAGTGCACAAAGCATTGTGTTTAAAAAACAATATACAGAATTGGATCAAGATGGTGTAGTATGATGACTTGAAACTCAATTCCCACCATAAACTAGCTGGAGACTGGCAGACTCCTGTACAACCAAGGGTATAAGAAAGAGCCACAAGAAATTGGGTAGGAAGGGAAAGAAGAGATCATGTTGCGACCTGTGCCATTGGGAGGGGACCCAGAGGAAAAGGGAGATTACACAAATGGAGAGCCTCTCTGGAGAGTGAACGATTAAAGCCTCCTATTGGGCACCCCAACTGTGGGGTCCAACAGTGGGAAGACAAGCCCCCTTGGCTAATTAAAGGGCCAGTGGGACAAACTGGAGGGCTGTGGTAAGCCTGGATTCCACTCATGAGGAGCACACATATGCTTGCCTGCTGCCAAAACAGAGCAGAGAGAGTGGATTGAGAATGCACAGGTGGCTTACTGGTTTCCTGCAACCACCCCAGCTCCCTCCCCAGCCTGAGCAAAAGGAATGCTCCAGTCTCCCTTGCCTCACATCACAGCTCCATGAGTGAGAGCTGCCATGAACAAGGAAAGACCTCAGCTGTGAGATGCTGGGATGGCTCAAACCGGAACAAGTGTATGAGCAGGGTGGGAGCAGTCATTACTGGTGATTCCAGAGGCAGTCTGGATCACTGATAGTGACCCACCTATGCCCCAACCCTTGCTGAGTGAACATGCCAGCCCTTTTTGATTCAGCCGTGCTCTCTTCTAGGGTGAGGGTAACAGTCCTGGGAGGGTCAATAGCCCACACTTAAAGGGAAGTGAGCCAGCTTAGGCTAAACCCTCAGGGGATCTGTTCCAGCTACTTGGGACTTGACATTGCCCCTCATAAGGTGGTGATGGCCACTAATCAAAGGGGAAGTCCTGCCTCACAGCTGGCTCCAGCCCTATCCTCTCCATCTCCAGCCCCACTTCCTACCAAGGTGATAGATTCCTACACACCCTGAGGAAAGATATGACTTGTGTTTATGTCAAATTCTGCTCTCCACCAAAGCCACTGGGCACACACAGACTGTATAGGGATGCTCCCACTTAAGGACCCCCTCACTTCAAGAACTTGCATAGGTAAGTGTTTCACGTAATTTCATAGAAACAGAGAAAGATAAGCAAAATGGGAAGACAGAGAAATTTGTCTCAGTTGAAAGAACAGGAGAAAATCCTGAAAAGACAATGAATGAAACAGAAATAGACAGCTTACAAGATGAAGAACTCAATACATTAGCAATAAGAATGCTAACTGAATTAGGGGAAAGAATAGATGAAGACAATGAGAATATTAACAAGGAACAAGAAAATATAAAAGAAGGACCAGTGGGAACTGAAGAATACAATAACTAGAATGAAAAACACACTAGAAGGAAAGAACATCAGATAGGTGATCCAGAAGAATGCTTTACTATTCTGGAAGATAGAATAATGGAAAACACCCAATCAGAAGAGCAAAAAGAAAGCAAATTAGAAAATAAAAACAGTTTAAGGGATCGTTAGGATGACATCAAGTGTACCAACATTTGCGTCGTAGGGGTCCCAGAAGGAGAAGAGAGAAGGGTGTCAAAAATATATTTAATGAAATTATGGCTGAAAACTTCCCAAGCCTGACAAAGGAAACAGATATCCAGGTACAGGAAGCACAGGGCATCCTAAACAAGTTGCACTTAAACAGACCCATACCAAGACATATCATAATTAAAATTGCAAATGTGAAAGATAGAATTCTAATGGCAGAAAGAGAAAGACAAAGTCATATACAAGGGAACTGACTTATGGCTATCAGCTGATCCTTCTGCAGAAACTTTACAAGCCAGAAGAGAGTAGCATGATATCTTTAACCTGCTGAAAGAGAAATACCTGCAAACTAGCATACTCTATCCAATAAGATTATCATTTAGAATTAAAGGATAGATAAAGACTTCCCAGACAAGCAAAAACTAAAAAAAGTTCATCAATACTAAAGCAACTCTAAAAGAAATGTTAAAGGGTCTTCTTTAGTGGAAAGCTAAAAGCTATAACAAGAAGGAAGTGTCTATTAGAAAGGAAAAATTTCACTACTAAAAGCAAATATATATTAAGGCTGTAGAACAACCACTTAAAGTAGCACAAAGACTAAAAGACAAAAAATTGTAGTCAAATATAACTGTAATAATCACTAAAAGGATAAACATGAAGATGTAAAATATGACATCAAAAAGACAAAGTGTGGAAGTAGGGAGTACAAAATGTTGATCCTTTAGAATGTGTTTGAACTTAAAAAAGCACCTGCTTAAAACAAATGGATATAGTTATAGGTCAACTTATATAAACCCAATGCTAACCACAAAACAAACACCAAGAATACAGATACAAAAGCTAAAAAGAATGGAACACAAGCATATCACAAAAGAAAAATCAAACCACAGGGAAGAAACTAAAAGGAGAGAGAACAACTACAGAGACAATGGGAAAACAAGGAATATAATGGCAATAAGCACATATCAATAATTATTTTATATATCAATGAGCTAAGTGCTCCAATCAAAAGACATAGGATGGCAGATTGGATCAAAAAAAAAAACAAGACCCAAGTTTCCCCAGCTGGGGGTAGAACCTGAGTCCCCGTGGTGGGAGTGCTAAGACCTGGCTATTGGACCACCAGAAAATTCCCGACCCCAGGGAATATTAATTGGCATGAGCTCTCCCAGAGGTCCCCATCTCAGCACCAAGACCTGGCTCCACCCAACAACATGCAAGCTCCAGTGCTGGACCCCTCAGGCCAAACAACCAGCAAGACAGGAAGACAGCCCCTCCCATTAGCAGACAGGCTGCCTAAAGTCATACTAAGCACACAGACACACCAAAACACAACACTTGATGAGGCCCTGCCCAATAGAGGGACAAGACCCAGCTCCACCAACCAGAGTGCAGGCACCAGTCCCTCCCACCAGGAAGCCTACACAAGCTCTTGGACCAAACTCACCCACCAGGGTGCAGACACCAGAAGCAAGAGGAGCTATGGCCCTGCAGCCTGCACAAAGACCACAAACACAGTAGGTAAGACAGAATGATATGACAGAAGAAAATGTTGCAGACAAAGAAGCAAAGTAAAAACTGACAACACCAACTAAATGAAGAGGCGATAAGCAATCTACCTGAAAAAATTCAGCGTAATGATAATAAAGATGATCTAAGAGCTCAGAAATAGAATGGAGGCATGGATTGAGAAGATACAAGAAATGTTTCACAAGGACATAGAAGAACTAAAGAACAAACAAATACTGATGAACAATACAATAATTGAAATAAAAAATACACTAGAAGGAATTAATAGCAGAATAACTGAGGCAGAAGCCTGGATAAGTGAGCTGGAAGACAAAATGTTGGCAATCACTGCTGCAGAACAAAATAAAGAAAAAAGCATGGAAAGAAATGAGGACAGTCTCAGAGACCTTTGGGACAACATTAAACACACCAATATTTGAATTATAGGGGTCCCAGAAGAAGAGAAAGGTCTCAAAAATATTTGAGGAGATTATAGTCAAAAACTTCCATAACATGGGAAAGGAAACAGTCATCCAAGCCCAGGAAGGACAGAGAGTCCCATACAGGATAAACCCAAGAAGAAACACATGGAGACACATATTAATCAAACTAACAAAAAATAATACAAGGAAAAAATATTAAAAGCAGCAAAGGGAAAGGAGAAAAAGAAAAGGGAATCCCCATTATCTTATCAGCTGATATTGCAGGAGAAACTCTTCAGGCCACAAAGCAGTAGCATGATATATTTAAAGTGATGAAAGGAAAAAACCTACCACCAAGAATACTCTACACAGCAAGGCTCTCATTCAGATTCAACAGAGAAATTGAAAGCTTTACAGACAAGCAAAAGCTAAGAGAACTTAGCAACACCAAAGCAGCTTTACAGCAAATGCTAAAGGAAATTCTCTATGAGGGAACCACAAGAGAAGAAAAAGACCTACAAAAAACGAACAAAAAAACAACAAAAACAAAACCCAAGACAATTAAGAAAATGGTAATAGGAACATACATATTGAAAATTACCTTAAATGTAAATGGATTCAATGCTCCAACAAAAGACACAGATTGGCTGAATGGATACAAGAACAGGACCCATATATATGCTGTCTACAAGAGACCCCCTTCAAAGCTAGGGACACATACAGACTGAAAGTGAGGAGATGGAAAAATATTCCATGCAAATGGAAATCAGGAGAAAGCTGGAGTAGCAAAACTCATATCACACAAAATAGATTTTAAATTAAAGCCTGTTGGGGAACAGCTTCAAGATGGTGGAAGAGTAAGACGTGGAGATCACCTTCCTCCCCACAGATACATCAGAAATACATCTACATGTGGAACAACCCCTACAGAACACCTACTGAACACTGGCAGAAGACCTCAGACCTCCCAAAAGGCAAGAAGCTCCCCACGTACCTGGGTAAGGCAAAAGACGAAAAAACAGAGACAAAAGATTAGGGACGGGACCTGCACCAGTGAGAGAGAGCTGTGAAGGAGGAAAAGTTTCCACACACTAGAAGCCCCTTCGTGGGCAGAGACTGTAGGGGGTGGGGGGGGGGACGCTTCGGAGCCACAGAGGAGAGCGCAGCAACAGGGGTGTGGAGGGCGAAGTGGAGAGATTCCCACATAGAAGATCAGTGCCAACCAGCACTCACCAGCCCGAGAGGATTGTCTGCTCACCCAGCGGGTTGGGCAGGGGCTGAGAGCGGAGGCTCAGCCTTCAGTCGGATCCCAGGGAGAGGACTGGGGTTGGCTGTGTGAACACAGCCTGAAGGGACTAGTGTGTCACAGCTAGCTGGGAGGGAGTCTGAGAAAGTCTGGAGCTGCTGAAGAGGCAAGAGACTTTTTCTTGCCTCTTTTGTTTCCTGGTGTGCGAGGAGAGGGGATAAAGAGCACGGCTTAAAGAGCTCCAGAGAGGGGCATGAGCTGCAGCTATAAGCACAGACCCGAGAGATGGGCATGAGATGCTAAGGCTGCTGCTGCAGCCACAAAGAAACCTGTGTGCAAACACAGGTCACTAGCCACACCTCCCATCCTGGAAGCCTGTGCAGCCCGCCACAGCCAGGGTCTCGTGATCCAGGACAACTTCCCAGGGAGAACACACAGCACGCCTCAGGCTGGTGCAACGTCACACTGGCCTCTGCCACCTCAGGCTCTGCCGGCATCCGTACCCCTCCCTCCCTGCGGCGTGAGTGAGCAAGAGCCCCCGAATCAGCTGCCCCTTTAACCCCGTCCTGTCTAAGCGAAGAACAGATGCCCTCAGGCGACCTACACGCAGAGGCGGGTCCAATTCCAAAGCTAAATCCTGGGAGCTGTGCGAACAAAGAAGAAAAAGGGAAATTTCTCCCAGCAGCCTCAGGAGCAGCGGATTAAATCTCAACAATCAAGTTGACGTACCCTGCATCTGTGGAATACCTGAATAGACAACGAATCATCCCAAACTGAGGAGGTGGACATTAGGAGCAACAACACATATAATTATTTCCCTTTTTCTCTTTTTGTGAGTGTGTATGTGTATGCTTCTGTGTGTGATTTTGTCTGAAATGGATATAAATAGATGTCCATTACTATCTTGCTTATAAAGATAAAATTGAAAACATACAAAGGGTCTAGTAATCAGAGACTGATGAACCAAAGTATGTTTCATTCATTCAATGGAATACTATGCACCCATTTTAAAGATTATATACCTCAGTGTTATTAATATAATGTTTCTGATATAGGGTCATGAGTAAAAAAAATGGGTTACAAGACCTTATGTTTAACAGAATCTCAATTTGTTAAAAAAAAAAGATAGATACGTATATTGATACACATATGGATCTAGAGATAGAGATAGATTAAAAGGTACCTGAAAGGAGGTACATCAAGATGAAAAGAGTACTTAGCTCTAGAGGTTGTTATATGGTATTTTTCTTTTTGTTCATTTGGACATTCTAATTTTTCTTCAGTGAAAAAGATTTATTGTTCAATTTTTCAAATGCAAAGAAAAAATTAACTGTTCAATAGATTAAAGATGTAGAAGATACATCAGGCAGCTCATTATAAGAAAGATTTCCATTTCTATTTAATAGTTGATACCTTTGACTTTGCTTAAGTTTTGTTAATATTCCTGTATGTCCTCATGTTTACAGTAATGGTTATGTCTATTGGTGGATTCTAAGAAAGATTTGGTCTCCATAATACTCAAATAAGCCTGTTTTTTTTAGCATTAATGGTGTATTTTCCAGATGCAAATCTTGGAAGTCAGTACTCAGTTATGCTTGTTGTTGTGGTTTCAAAACATACAAAAAGCACTGGGAATGCCACATCCATGATACTTACCGATGCTTCCATTATGAAACTCCCAGTAGAAGACAGTCTTACTGAGAAAATAAACCCTTTCAATCATCTTCATCTCACCTTAAACTGAAGTGTAGGTAATAATCTCACTTTTTCAGGTTCAGAGTTCTCATGGTCTCTGCCAAAGCCATCAAAACAAAAGCCATTTAAAGTCATGGGATTGCACTTAAAGATAGCAGAGGAGTAAGACATGGAGATCACCTTCCTCCCCACAAATACATCAAAAATACATCTACATGTGAAACAACTCCTAAAGAATACCTACTGAACGCTAGCAGAAAACCTCAGACTTCGCAAAAGGCAAGAAAATCCCCATGTACCTGGGTAGGGCAAAAGAAAAAAGAAAAAAACAGAGACAAAAGAATAGGGATGGGACTTGCACCTCTGGGAGGGAGCTGTGAAGGAGGAAAAGTTTCCAAACGCTAGGAAGCCCCTTCACTTGTGTGGACTGGGTGGGCAGGGGAGGAAGCTTCAGAGCCACGGAGGAGAGTGCAGCAGCAGGGTGCAGAGGGCAAAGCAGAGAGATTCCCTCACAGAGGATCGGTGCTGACCAGCACTCACCAACCTGAGATGCTTGTCTGCTCACCTGCTGTGGTGGGTGGGGGCTGGGAGCTGAGGTTTGGGTTTCAGAGGTCAGATACCAGAGAGGGGACCGGGGTTGGCTGCATGAGGGAGTCAGGGTAAAAGTCTGGACCTGCCGAAGAGGCAAGAGACGATTTCCTTGGAGTGTGTGAGGAGAGGGGATTTCTTTCCCATGAGCCCATGGAAGGCAGAGCACCACCTAAGCAAGTTTCAGAGACGGGCGTGAGCCACAGCTATCAGATTGGACCCTAGAGACGGACATGAAACGGTAACGCTGTGGCTGCAGCCACCAAGAATCCTGTGTGCAAGCACAGGTCACTATTCTCCCCTCCCCCTGGGAGCCTGTGCAGCATGCTACTGTCAGGGTCCCAAGATCCAGGGACAACTTCCCTGGAAGAACACACAGCCTGACTCAGGCCATTGCAATGTCATGCTAGCTTCTGCTGCTGCAAGCTTGCCCCACATTCCAATTACGCACTGCGTACCCCTCCCTCTCCCTGGCGTGAGTGAGCAAGAGCCCCCGAATCAGCTGCCCCTTTAACCCCGTCCTGTCTAAGCGAAGAACAGATGCCCTCAGGCGACCTACACGCAGAGGCGGGTCCAATTCCAAAGCTAAATCCTGGGAGCTGTGCGAACAAAGAAGAAAAAGGGAAATTTCTCCCAGCAGCCTCAGGAGCAGCGGATTAAATCTCAACAATCAAGTTGACGTACCCTGCATCTGTGGAATACCTGAATAGACAACGAATCATCCCAAACTGAGGAGGTGGACATTAGGAGCAACAACACATATAATTATTTCCCTTTTTCTCTTTTTGTGAGTGTGTATGTGTATGCTTCTGTGTGTGATTTTGTCTGTATAGTGTTGCTTTTACCATTTGTCCTAGGGTTCTGTCTGTCCGTTCTTTTTTTGTATTTTTTTAATTAAAAAATTTTTTTCCTTAATGATTATTTTTATTTTAATAACTTTATTTTACTTTATCTTCTTTCTTTCTTTCTTTCTTTTTTTCTCCCTTTTATAAAGAGCCATGTGGAGGACAGGATCTTGGTGCTCCAGCCAGGTGTCAGAGCTGTGCCACTGAGGTGGGAGAGCCAAGTTCAGGACACTGGTCCACAAGAGACCTCCCAGCTCCACGTAATATCAAACAGCAAATATCTCCCAGAGATCTCCATCTCAATGCCAAGACCCAGCTCCACTCAACGAGCAGCAACCTACAGAGCTGGACACCCTATGCCAAACAACTAGCAAGACAGGAACACAACCCCATCCATTAGCAGAGAGACTGCCTAAAATCATAATAAGGCCACAGACACCCCAAAACACACCACCAGACATGGACCTGCCCACCAGAAAGACAAGATCCAGCCTCATCCACCAGAACACAGGCACTAGTACCCTCCACCAGGAAGCCTACACAACCCACTTAACCAACCTTAGCCACTGGGGACAGACACCAAAAACGGAAAGTACGAACCCACAGGCTGCAAAAAAGAGACCCCAAACAGTAAGTTAAGCAAAATGAGAAGACAGAGAAACACATGGCAGATGAAGTAGCAAGGCAAATACCCACCAGACCTAACAACTGAAGAGGAAATTGGCAGTCTACCTGAAAAAGAATTGAGAATAATGATAGTAAAGGTGATCCAAAATCCTGGAAATAGAATAGAGAAAATACAAGAAACCTTTAACAAGGAACTAGAAGAACTAAAGAACAAACAGACAGCGATGAACAACACAATAAATGAAATTTAAAATTCTCTAGAAGGTATCAATAGCAGAATAACTGAGTGAGAAGAACGGATAAGTGACCTCGAAGATGAAACAGTGGAAATAACTGCTGCAGAGCAGAATAAAGAAAAAAAAATTAAATGAATTGAGGACAGTCTCAAAGACCTCTGGGACAACATTAAACGCACCAACATTTGAATGATAGGGGTCCCATAAGAAGAAGAGGAAAAGAAAGGGACTGAGAAAATATTTGAAGAGATTATAGTTGAAAACTTCCCTAATATGGGAAAGGAAATAGTTAATCAAGTCCAGGAAGCACAGAGAGTCCCATACAGGATAAATCCAAGGAGAAACACGCCAAGACACATATTAAGCGAACTATCAAAAATTAAATACAAAGAACAAAAATTAAAAGCAGCAAGGGAAAAACAACAAATAACACATAAGGGAATGCCCATAAGGTTAACAGTTGATCTTTCAGCAGAAACTCGGCAAGCCTGAAAGTGAGGGGATGGAAAAAGATATTCCACACAAATGGAAATCAAAAAAAAGCTGGAGTAACAATTCTCATAACAGACAAAATTGACCTTAAAACAAAGACTAATACAATAGACAAAGAAGGACACTACATAATGATTGAGGGATCAATCCAAGAACAAGATATAACAAATGTAAATATTTATGCACCCAACATAGGAGGACCTCAGTACAAAAGGCAAATACTAACAGCCATAAAAGGGGAAATCAACAGTAACACAATCATAGTAGGGGACTTTAACACCCCACTTCCATGAATGTACAGATCATCCAAAATGAAAATAAATAAGGAAACACAAGATTTAAATGATACATTAAACAAGATGACCTTAATTTATATTGATAGGACATTCCATCCAAAAACAACAGAATACACATTCTTCTTAAGTGCTCATGGAACATTCTCCAGCATAGATCATATCTTGGGTCACAAATCAAGCTTTGGTAAATTTAAGAAAATTGAAATCATATCAAGTGACTTTTCCAACCACAACCCTATGAGACTACATATCAATTACAGGAAAAAATCTGTAAGAAATACAAACACATGAAGGCTAAACAACACATTACTTAATAACCAAGAGATCATTGAAGAAATCAAAGAGGAAATCAACAAATACCTAGAAACAAATGACAATGAAAACACAACGACCCAAAACCTACGGGATGCAGCAAAAGTACTTCTAACAGTGAAGTTTATAGCTATAGAAGTCTACCTTAAGAAACAAGAAACATCTCAAATAAACAACTTAACTTTACACCTAAAGCAATTAGAGAAAGAACATGAAAACCCCAAAGTTAGCAGAAGGAAAGAAATCATACAGATCAGATCAAAAATTAATTAAAAAGGAACGGAAGGAAATGATAGCAAAGATCAATAAAACTAAAAGCTGGTTCTTTGAGAAGATGAACAAAATTGGTAAATCATTACCCACACTCATCGGAAAAAAAGGGAGAAGACAAATAAATAAAATTAGAAATGAAAAAGGAGAAGTAACAACTGACACTGCAGAAATACAAAGGATCATGAGAGATTACTACAAGCAATATATGCCAATAAAATGGACAACCTGGAAGAAATGGACAAATTCTTAGAAATGCACAACCTTCTGAGACTGAGCCATGAAGAAATAGAAAATATAAACAGACCAATCACAAGCACTGAAATTGAAACTGTGATTAAAAATCTTCCAACAAACAAAAACCCAGGACCAGATGGCTTCACAGGCGAACTCTCTCAAATACTTAGAGAAGAGCTAACACCAATACTTCTCAAACTCTTCCAAAATATAGCAGAGTGAGTAACACTCCCAAACTCATTCTACAAGGCCACCATCACTCTGACACCAAAACAAGACAAAGATGTCACAAAGAAAGAAACCTACAGGTCAATATTACTGATGAACTTCGATGCAAAAATCCTCAACAAAATACTAGCAAACAGAATCCAACAGCACATTAAAAAGATCATATACTATGATCAAGAGGGGTTTATCCCAGGAATGCAAGGATTCTTCAATATACGCAAATCAATCAACATGATAAACCATATTAACAAACTGAAGGAGAAAAACCATATGATCATCTCAATAGATGCAGAGAAAGCTTTTGACAAAATTCAACACCCGTTTATGATAACAACTGTTCAGAAAGTAGGCATAGAGGGAATTTTCCTCAACATAATAAAGGCCACATATGACAAACCCACAGCCAACATTGTCCTCAATGGTGAATAAATAAAACGATTTCCACTAAGATCAGGAATAAGACAAGGTTGCCCACTCACAATAATATTATTCAACATAGTTTTGAAAGTTTTAGCCACAGCAATCAGAGTAGAAAAAGAAATAAAAGGAATCCACAGTGGAAAAGAAGAAGTAAAGATGTCACTGTTTGCAGATGGCATGATACTACACATAGAGAATCCTAAAGATGCTACCAGAAAACTACGAGAGCTAATCAATGAATTTGGTAAAGTAGCAGGATACAAAATTAACACACAGAAATCCCTTGCATTCCTATACACTAATGATGAGAAATCTGAAAGTGAAATTAAGAAAACACTCCCATATATCATAGCAACAAAAAGAAAAGAATAATATATCTAGGAATAAACCTACCTAAGGAGACAAAAGATCGGTATTCAGAAAATTATAAGACACTGATGAAACAAATCAAAGGTGGTTCAAATAGATGGAGAGAAATACCATGTTCTTGGATTGGAAGTATCAACATTATGAAAATGACTCTACTACCCAAAGCAATCTACAGATTCAATGCAATCCCTATCAAACTACCACTGGCATTTTTCACAGAAGTAGAACAAAAAATTTCACAATTTGTATGGAAACACTAAAGACCCCAAATAGCCAAAGCAATCTTGAGAACGAAAAATGGAGCTGGAGGAATCAGGCTCCCTGACTTCAGACTATACTACAAAGCTACAGTAATAAAGAAAGTATGGTACTGGTACCAAAACAGAAATATACCTCAAAGAAACAGGATAGAAAGCCCAGAGATAAATCCACGCACATATGGTAACTTTATCTTTGATAAAGGAGGCAAGAATATACAGTGGAGAAAAGACAGCCTCTTCAATACATGGTGCTGGGAAAACTGGACAGCTACATGTAAAAGAATGAAATTAGAACACTCCCTAACACCATACACAAAAATAAACTCAAAATAGATTAAAGATCTCAAAGTAAGGCCAGACACCATCAAACTCTTAGAGGAAAACATAGGCAGAACACTCTATGACATAAATCACAGCAAGATCCTTTTTGACCCACTTCCTAGAGAAATGGAAATAAAAACAAAAATAAACAAATGGGACCTAATGAAACTTAAAAGCTTTTGCATAGCAAAGGAAACCATAAACAAGACCAAAAGACAACCCTCAGAATGGAAGAAAATATTTGCAAATGAAGCAACTAACAAAGGATTAATCTTCAAAACATACAAGCAACTCATGCAGCTCAATATCAAAAAACAAAAGAACCCAATCCAAAAATGGGCAGAAGACCTAAATAGACATATCTCCAAAGAAGATATACAGATTGCCAACAAAACATGAAAGGATGCTCAACATCACTTATCATTAGAGAAATTCAAATAAAAACTCCAATGAGATATCATCTCACACCAGTCAGAATGGCCATCATCAAAAAATCTACAAACAGTAAGTGCTGGAGAGGGTGTGGAGTAAAGGGAAGCCTCTTGCACTGTTGGTGGGAATGTAAATTGATACAGCCACTATGGACAACACAATGGACGTTTCTTAATAAACTAAAAATAGAACTACCATATGACCCTTCAATCCCACTACTGTGCATATACCCTGAGAAAACCATAATTCAAAAAGAGTCATGTACCAAAATGTTTTTGCAGCTCTGTGTACAATAGCCAGGATATGGAAGCAACCTAAGTGTCCAACAACAGATGAATGGATAAAGAAGATGTGGCACATATATACAATGGAATATTACTCAGCCATAAAAAGGAACGAAATTGATTTATTTGTAGTGAGGTGGATGGACGTAGAGACTGTTATTCAGAATGAGGTAAGTCGGAAAGAGAAAAACAAATACCGTATGCTAACACATATATATGGAATCTAAAAATAGAAAAAAAAAGTCAGAAGAACATAGGGGCAAGACAGGAATAAAGATGCAGACCTACTAGAGAATGGACTTGAGGATACGGGGAGGGAGAAGGGTAAGCTGAGAGAAAGTGAGAGAGTGGCATGGACATATATACACTACCAAATGTAAAATAGATAGCTAGTGGGAAGCAGCTACATAGCACAGGGAGATCACCTTGGTGCTTTGTGACCACCTAGAGGGGTGGGATAGGGAGGGTGGGAGGGAGGGAGGTGCAAGATGGAAGAGATATGGGGACATATGTATATGTATAACTGATTCACTTTGTTATAAAGCAGAAACTAACACACCATTGTAAAGCAATTGGACTCTAATAAAGATGTTTAAAAAATAAAATAAAGACTGTTACAAGAGTCAAGGAAGGACACTACATAATGATCAAAGGATCAATCCAAGAATGAGATATAATAATTGTAAATATATATGAACCCAACATAGGAGCACCTCAATATATAAGGCAAATGCTAACAGCCATAAAAGGGGAAATCTGCAGTAACACTGTAATAATGGGTGACTTTAACACCCCACTTACACTAATGGAGAGATCATACAGACAGAAAATTAAAGAGAAACATAAGCCTTAAATGACACATTAGACCAGATAGACTTAATTGATATTGATAGGACATTCCATCCGAAAGCATCAGAATACACTTTCTTCTCAAGGGAACATGGAACATTATCCAGACAGGACACATCTTGGGTCACAAACCAAGCCTTTGCAAATTTAAGAAAATTGAAATCATGTCAAGCATCTGATTCAACCATGCTATGAGATTAGAAATCAATCATAGGGAAGAAAATGTAAAAAACACAAACACATGGAGGCTAAACAATGCATTACTAAATAACCAACAGATCACTGAAGAAATCAAAGAGGAAATCAAAATATACTTAGAGACAAATTGCAACAAAAACACTATGATCCAAAACCTATGAGTTGCAGCAAAAGTAGTTCTAAGAAGTAAGTTTATAACAATATAACCTTACCTCAAGAAACAAGAAATATCTCAAATAAAAAAACCTAACCTTACACCTAAACCAACTAGAGAAAGAAGAACAATCAAAATCCAAAGTAAGTAGAAGGAAAGAAATCATAAAGGTCAGAGCCGAAATAAATGAAATAGAGATGAAGAAAACAATAGCAAAGATCAATGGAACTAAATGCTGATTCTTTGAGAAGATAAACAAAATTGATAAACCTTTAGCCACTCATTAAGAACAAAAGGGAGAGGTCTCAAATCAATAAAATTAGAAATGAAAAAGGAAAAGAAGTTACAATGGACACCACAGAAATACAAATGATAAGAGACTACTACAAGCAACAATACACCAATAAAATGGACAACCTGGAAAAATGGACAAATTCTTAGAAAGGCACAACCTTCCAAGACTGAACCAGGAAGATACAGAAAATATGAACAGACTAATCACAAGTACTGAAATTGAAACTGTGGTTAAAAATCTTCCAACAAACAAAAGTCCAGGACCAGATGGCTTCACAGGTGAATTCTATCAAACATTTAGAGAAGATTTAACACTACGCTTCTGAAACTCTTCCAAAAAATTGCAGAGGAAGGAACACTCCCAAGCTCATTCTATGAGGCCACTATCACCCTGATACCAAAACCAGACAAATATATCACACAGAAAAAGAAAATTACCAGCCAATATCACTGATGAACATAGAAACAAAAATCCTCAAAAAAATACTACAAACCAAATCCAGCAACATATTAAAAGAATCATACACCCTGGTCAGGTGGAATTTATCCCTGGGATGCAAGGATTCTTCAATATATGCAAATCAATCAATGTGATACACTACATTAACAAACTGAAGAATAAAATGTATATGATCATCTCAATAGAAAAAAAAATTCTGAAAATTTCAACACCCATTTATGATTTTAAAAAATCTCCAGAACGTGGGCTTTGAGGGAAACTACCTCAACATAATAACGGTCATATATGACAGACCTACAGCTAACATCATACTCAATGGTGAAAAGTTGAAAGCATTTCCTCTAATATCAGAAACAAGACAATGAGGTCCACTCTCACCACGTTTATTCATCATAGTTTTGGAAGTCCTAGCAACAGCTATCAGAGAAGAAAAAGAAATAAAAGGAATCCACATTGAAAAAGAAGAAGGAAAACTGTCACTGTTTGCAGATAGCATGATACTATACATAGAAAGTCCTAAAGATGCTACCAGAAAACTACTAGAGCTCTTCAATGAATTTGGTAAAGTTTCAGGACACAATATTAATGCACAGAAATCTTTTGCATTCCTATACACTAACAACGAAAGATCAGAAAAAGAGATTAAACAAACGATCCCATTCACCACTGTATTAAAAAGAATAAAATACATAGGAGTAAACCTACCTAAGGAGGCAAAATATCTGTATTCAGAAAACTATGAAGCACTGATTAAAGAAATAAAAGATGACACAAACAGATGGAGAGATATACCATGTTTTTGGATTGGAAGAATTAATATTGTGAAAATGACTATACTATCCAAAGCAATCTACAGATTCAATGTGATCCCTATCAAACTACCAATGGCATTTTTCACAAAATTAGGATAAAAAATTTAAAATTTCTATGCAAACACAAAAGACGACGAATAGCCAAAGCAATCCTGATAAAGAAAAACGGAGATGGAGGAATCAGTCTCCCTGACTTCAGACTATACTACAAAGCTACAGTCATCCATACAGTATGGTACTAGCCCCAAACCAGAAATATAGATTAATGGAACAGGATAGAAAGTCCAGTGATAATCCCACACATTAATGGTTACCTAATCTATGACAAAAGAGGCAAGAATATACAATGGAGAAAAGACAGCCTCTCAATAAGTGGTTCTGGGAAAACTGGACAGCTACAAGTCAAAGAGTCAAATCAGAACACACCCTAACACCATACACAAAATTAAACTCAAATTTTATTAAAGACCTAAATGTAAGGCCAGATACTATAAAACTTATAGAGGAAAATATAGGGAGAACACTCTCTGATATAAATCGCAGCTACATTTTTTTTGATTCACCTCCTAGAATAATGAAAAGAAAAAGAAAAATAAACAAATGTAACCTAATGAAACTTAGAAACTTTTGCACAGCAAAGGAAACCGTAAACAAAATGAAAAGAAAACCCTCACATGGGAGACAATATTTGAAAATGAAGCAGTTGACAAGGGATTAATCTCCAAAATACACAAACAGCTCATGGAGCTCAATATCAAAAAACAAACAACTCAATCAAAAAATGGGTGGAAGATCTAAATAGGCATTTCTCCAATGAAGACATAGAGATGGTTAAAAACCACATGAAAAGATGCTTACCATCACTAATTATTAGAGAAATGCAAATCAAAACTGCAATCAGGTATCACTTCACACTGGTCAGAATGGCCATCATCAAAATGTTTACAAACAATAAATGCTAGAGAGGGTGTGGAGAAAAGGGAACCCTCCTACACTCTTGGTGGGAATGCAAATGTGTACAGCCTCTATGGAGAATAATATGGATGTTCCTTAAGAAACTAAAATTAGAGCTACCATATGATCCAGCAATCCCTCTCCTAGGAATCAATATTGCATATTGATTTATATCTGGAGAAAACCATAAGTCAAAAATATACATTCACCCCAATGTTCATTGCAGCATTATTCACAATAGCCAGGACATGGAAGCAACCTAAATGTCCATCAACAGAGGCATGGACAAAAAAGATGTGGTACATATATACAATGGAATATCACTCAGCCATAAAAATGAACAAAGTAATGCCATTTACAGCAACATGGATGGACCTAGAGATTATCATAGGCAGACCACTCTTTGATGTAAACTGCAGGATTTTTTTTATCTGTCTTTTCAGGCAAGGGAAATATAAATAAAAATAAACAATTGGACCTAATTAAACTTAAAAGCTTTTGCACAGAAACAGAAATCACTGACAAAATGAAAAGACAACTTACTGAATGGGAGAAAATATTTGGCAGTGATGTGACCAAGAAGTAGTTAATATCCAAAATATATAAACAGCTTATACAACTCAATATCAAAAAACTGAACAACCCAATTAAAATATGGGCAGAAGGCCCGAATAGACATTTTTCCATAGAACATATACAGATGGCCAACAGGCATATGAAAAAAATTCTCAGAATTACGAATCATCAGAGAAATACAAATCAAAACACAGTGAGCTATCACCTCACACCTGACAGAATGGCTATCATCAAACAGTCTACAAATAACAAATGTTAGTGAGGATGTGGAGAAAAGGGAAGCCTCATACACTGTTGGTGGGATTGTAAATTGATGCAGCCACTGTGGAAAACAGTATGAAGGTTCCTCAAAAAAATATATCAAACTACCATATGATCCAGAAATTCCACTACTGGGTATATATCCAAAAAACACAAAAATACCAATTTGAAAAGATACATGCACCTTAATGTTCATAGTAGTATTATTTACAAAAGTCAAAATATGGAAGCAACCTAAGTGTCCATCCACAGAAAAATAGATAAAGAAGATATAGACATATATAGAGATATATAATAGAATATTTCTTAACCATGAAAAAGAATGAAATTTTGGTCCTAGAGAGTATTATGTTTAGTGACATAAGTGAGACAGAGAAAGACAAATAATTATGTTACCACTTATATGTGGAATCTATAAAATAAATGTATGTAACAGAAACAGACTCACAGATACAGAGAACAAGTGGGGAGAGTGAAGTTGGGAGGAGCAAGATAAGGGTATGGGACTAAGAGACACAAACTACTATGTATAAAATAAACACATACCGAGGATATACTGTATGTAACAGGGAAATATAGCCATTATTTTTAATAACTTTAAATAGAGTATAACCTATAAAAATGTTAATCACTATGTTGTACACCTGAAACTAATATTGTAAATCAACTATACTTCAATAAATATTTTTTAATTAAAAAACAATGCATTCATCTGTCGATGGACACTTAGGTTGCTTCCACGTCCTGGCTATTGTAAACAGAGCTGCAATGTACATTGTGGTACATGACTCTTTTTGAATTATGAGGTGGATGGACCTAGAGTCTGTCATACAGAGTGAAGTGAGTCAGAAAGAGAAAAACAAATACCATATGCTAACATGTATATATGGAATCTAAAAAAAAAAAAAAATATGGTCATGAAGAACCTAGGAGCATTATGGGAATAAAGATGCAGACCTACTAGAGAATGGACTTGAGGACACGGTGAGAATCACTATGTTGTACACCTGAAACTAATATTGTAAATCAACTATACTTCAATAAATATTTTTTAATTAAAAAACAATGCATTCATCTGTCGATGGACACTTAGGTTGCTTCCACGTCCTGGCTATTGTAAACAGAGCTGCAATGTACATTGTGGTACATGACTCTTTTTGAATTATGAGGTGGATGGACCTAGAGTCTGTCATACAGAGTGAAGTGAGTCAGAAAGAGAAAAACAAATACCATATGCTAACATGTATATATGGAATCTAA
>NC_041217.1:133144667-133176838 GCF_002837175.3 Physeter macrocephalus | reverse complement strand
ATAGCACAGGGAGATCAGCTCCGTGCTTTGTGACCACCTAGAGGGGTGGGATAGGGAGGGTGGGAGGGAGATGCAAGAGGGAAGAGATATGGGAACATATGTATATGTATAACTGATTCACTTTGTTATAAAGCAGAAACTAACACACCATTGTAAAGCAATTATACTCCAATAAAGCTGTTAAAAATTTTCAAAAATTAAAAAAAAACAATTTACATACATTAAAATAAAAATACTTTGTTCCTAAAAATTTCTAACCATCATCTGAGTCTTTGGCAAGTTGTATTAGTAACATCAAACATCAATGATCACAGATCACCATAACAAATATAATAATGAAAAAGCTTGAAAGATTGTGAGAACTACCCAAATGTGACACAGAGGCATGAAGTGAGCACATGCTGTTGGAAAAATGGTGCTGATAGGCTTCCTCAACACAGGGTTCCCACAATATTTCAATGCATAAAATACAATATTTAAGAAGCACAATAAAGCAAAGCACAATAAAACAAAGTAGGCCTGTACAGTTTTAGAAAATCAAAAGCTGAAAGGATTCATCACCAGCATAACTATCAATCCAACACAAAAAATATTAAAGGAGAGTCTTCGAGCTGAAGGAAAATGATACAAAATGAAAATTTGAATCTGTACAAAGACAGCTAGAAAGGGTAAATATGAAATAAATCCCAAAGATATTTGTTTTTAATTTTCTTCAAAAGATAATTGTTAATTAATAATAAAATATTTAATTGAGGAATAGATGAAAAAAGATAATTGTTTAAAGAAAAATGATAATTATGTATTTGGAAGTTTAAAACATATGTACACATAAAAATTCTAAAAGACAGAAGGAAAAACTGGAAATATACTGTCATAAGGTTTTGGTACTTTAACGGTATGGTATAATATTAAAACAGACTGAAATAAAGATACACATATCGAACTTTAAAGCAAACATTAAAAAATACATCAAAAATGTAGGACTAATTAAAGCTCACACACACACACAAACACACAAGCAAATCTAATCAATGCTGTTAAAAATCAGGATAGTTGTTAATTTTATGGGAGTAACAACTAGAAGTGGCATAAGGGAACTTTATGGCAAAGTTTTGTAACCTATTTATTGCCTGCATGTTTATTACATGTGTGCATTCAGTTGTGATAACTGAATGAGCTATACGCTTAATATATGTATACTTTTCTATATTTATATATATTTATGTATAGAAAATATTTTAAAATATATAAACACATGTTTGTGTATGTATATATACATATGCATATATATGCAGATGTAGATGTGTGTATATACATACATACATATGCAAAAGACAGAGAGGAGACAAACATGAGATCATCTTAGAAATTATCAAGACTATCACACTGCCCAACTCACAGGAGAAAATTCATATTACTTTATTTCTGAATAGCACCCCTTAGAGGCTTGGAGGTGAACCTGAGCAGATTGCATGATCTTATGTGATTACTCTGGAAACTATCCTTCTATTAGAATTACATTTCAAAAACATTTAGTGTCCTTTTATACTTCAAAGAACATCAAGCTCAAAGAATATTAATCCCAGTTTCATCAAATTTATTTTCAACAAGCCTCAGCCAACCCAGCTTTCATTAAAAAAATGATTCAAAAGAACATTCATGAAATAGTTTTTATATTAAATATATTTAAATACACTCTTTTTCCAGAATTTTAATTTATAATTCATACATTATTTTAATGAAGACACAACTTATAATTGCATAGATCGCTACAATTGTCCAGACCATAATTAGGTCATAAGGAAGACCTTATGTATGAAACAGACAATGTGTGCCTGTCACCACCCTGTTCAAATATCACCTCCTCTCGGAAGCCTTGCTGGATTCCCCTGAGGCAGATAGAATTACTGTGTGTTGAAGCATCCCCAGCATACTGTGCACTCTTCTATAACAGCATGTGTCCTAGTGAATAGAGTTGATTTGTTTATTTCTTTGTTTCCCCTGCTAGACTGTTTAAGCCATCACTGTATGCTCAGAAACACATGGTAATGTTCAAAAAAAAAATACTTGAAGGTGAGGGGAAAGGACAAGGAAGTGGGGAGGCACAAGGGAAGGGAGAAAAGAAAAGATTTTCTTAACATTAGCAAATTAGGGAGAAGATATTTTTGGTCAGATGAAACAGTTGTTTGTCTAGCAAGTTTCAATTTGCATCCATTGTCACAAAATAATTAGAATCTAAGTCATTTCACAGTGATGACTGTAAATACTTTGAAAGTATTAATCCAGTGTTAGACTGATGCTTCATGTCCTGCTATGCCATATGAATCATTTCCCTTATTATCTGAGGACAGTAAAATATTTTACAAATATTATCTTGCCAAATGGGTATGTGTAAAAATTGTCCTCAGGGCTTCCAGTGATGAAAGAGTATGCAAACCAATAAAACAAACACACTTCCCCCACCCCCGGGCAACATTTTTTACTCCCTTCTCTGCTTCCCAGAACACATTATTCCTTCCTCCAACATAGCCTTCAGCACAACATGTCCGAGTCTGTTGCATTGCCCCTGCCCAATTGTATTGTAAGCTTCTTGAGGACAGAGACTGTCTTCATCTTTTTATCCCCAGTTCCCATCACAGGGACTGGCATATGATAGATGTTCAATATTTATCTCTTGAATGATTAAACAAATAAAAGGACATCTTGTAATATTCATATTTGAATACATTTTAAACGTCCAGTCAGCCTAGCTGTCTGGCACCCAACCTTAGAGGCACCTCCAAAATAAGAATTAATATTTAGCTCCTGACCATGTGGTTGCAACATCATAACCAGAAAGAGACCTTAAGACTTTTTCAGTATCCTAGGAACACACATGTCACCCTGTGGGAGGAAGGTGACCATATGATCACTAACAATATCTAGCAATAGTTGTATTTTCCCATGTAAAACCTGATAAGCTCAGAAATGTTTGGAGAATTTTGAACTGAGAAGTAAAAATGCAAAGAGAAGGAAAACAAAAGGATAGATGTGGAAAGAAAAATTGTTTTCTGTTTAAGTACAAACGTATGTTTGGTACTATGCTAGGTTCTCAGGATTCAACGTTGAAATAAGATGTGCCCCATGGCCTGGCTCACATATTATCAGGGTCTGTGGAGTCCTAAAATATCTCCTGGTACAACATCAAAATGTTCTCAGAGCAGAGAAAAGAACTTTAAAATTTATCATCGAGACCACAGCAATGTGATGTTCAATTATGGTATTAGTTTAGCTTTTAAATCCCATAAAACATACTCTTGATTTACCAATAAACAAGTCAATAAAACAAAATGTCATAATCATGGTTTCACTCCCAAACTGTTAAGTTGCTCTTCAGAAGAAAAGTAAGAACTCAGCAGTATCAGAGACAAAACTGTTCCACCCTCTATATTCAATCACAAAACATAGAACAGAAAGCTTTGGCAGCCAGCAAAGCAAGCCCTGCAATGAGGTTTTGACAATGGGATCAAACTGTGATCAAAGCAGTTATATCTGTCCAATTGCAGGGCAATTGACAAGTAGATATATGGAATATTCTCATGAGCCCATGATCTAAGAGTACCAAGAAGGGAGGGTAATACAGGGGCCATGTGTGGGGGATGGTTTAGGAGCTCTAAAGCAATCCTGAAAAAAAATCTTCTTTAATTATGCCAATAAAGAAGGACACTTACTTATGCAACATAATTACAATCTGTAGATGAATTTTGAAATTCTGTATATTAGAATTTATTTAAATGTACTCATTGTCAGCCTACCATAGAATATTTTCCAGTAGCCCAAGTTCTTCAAAATGTTTTATTTTAAATTTTCTAGAATTTTTATTGGAAATAAATATGAAATGAGGCCCAAATCATTCCTCTTTAGGAAAAAAAAAAAAGCCCTCAAGGGATCAATGATAAAAATAATAAATTGGACTTTATCAAAATTTAAAATTTTGTACTTCAAAAGACACGAAGAAAGTGAAAGACAAGTCATAGATTAGGAAAAACGTATTTGTAAATCATACATCTGATGAGAGACTGGTACCCAGAATAAAAGAACTCTTACACTTCAAAAATAAGAAAATGAATAAACCAATTTTTAAAGTGCACAAAAATATTTGAACAGGCATTTCGCCTAATAAGATACATGAATACCCAATAAGCTCATGAAAAAAATGCCTAACATCATTAGGCATTAGGGAAATACAAATTAAAACATAATGACATATCATTTCATGCTCACTAGAATGGCTATAATCAGAAATCAACAAAAACAAATGTTAATGTGAATGTGGGGAAACTGGAAGTTGGAATGTTAAAAGATGCAGCCACTTTGAAAACTGGTTTGGCAGTTTCTTTAAGTGTTAAACATAGATTTACCATATGACCCAGCAATTCCTTTGCTTGGCATCTATGCAAGAGAAATGAAAACATATATCCACCCAAAACTTGTACACGAAAAGCAGTTCATAGCAGAATTATTCATAACAGACAAACTGGGGAGAAAGCATGATAGACAAGTATTAGGAAGTTGTTGATAATGGAGATCACAATGAGGCATATTTTAGGAAAAATCAGAACTGGAAATCAGAATTCAAGAAAACCAAAACCAGACTTGGAGTCTTAATTTGAAGAATTTCTGGCAAACAAGGAAGGTCTTCCTTGTTGTGGCATTGTGGTCTCTACAAGGTGACCTGCAGAACTGCAGGGTACTGTCATGGACATCATGATAAGAAGAAATGATGCTTCTTATACTCTGCATGGTTGACCATCTATCCTCTTCCACACCTTTAAGTCACAACTGCCCCCCAACACACAAACACATGATTAAAATTGCCTCAAGAGCAGGGACCACATCTTATTAATTTCACTATATGATGCAGGTTGAATGGTCTTTACCCTTAAAGCTGAGGACAGTAAGCCAAGGGGAAATGTTCTTAATAGAATCCAATGTTTCAGACAGAACCTGGTTTCTAGATACCGGACCTTGAGGAGTCACGCCTCTCCTTGGAACTTTGCTTTCATTTTCCCTGCCATGTAAGTTATTACACTATCTCCCAGGGTTCTGATGAGATCTTAATGGCAAATCTTAGGTCAATCACTTAGAATTTGGTGCTCAATAACTGATGGCTATTATTTTTCATGAAATTTAACACTGAACCATGGCCTCTCTGAGTCCATTACACTGGAGCCTTGCTCTCCTAGCATGCCCTGTGTTCCATGGTTTTCCCACAGACCCAGTAGGCTGGGCTGGGTCCTAAAAAGAAGTCCTATAGAAAATTCCAGGTGTATTATTTCAGGCTGTTATAAAAAAAAATACCATAGACTAGGTGGCTTCAACAACAGAAACATTTCTCACAGGTCTTGAAGCTAGAAGCTTGAGGTCAGGGTGCCAACATGGTTGGGTTCTGGTGAGGCTCTCTTCCTGGCTTGCAAATGGCTGCCTTCCCTCTCAGCTCTCACATGGTGGAGAGAGAGACGTCTCTCTTCCTCTTCTTATAAAGCCACAGTCCTGTCAGACTAGGGCCCCACCTTCATTTAACCTTAATTGTCTCCTAAAGATCCTATCGCCAGTAATTGTCACATTGGGGGTTAGGGCTTCAACACACAAATATTGGGAGGACACAATTCAGTTCATAGCACCAGAGAAGGTCTGCTTAACCAGACAGAATGGGCACAGAGCCGGTGTACCTGGTATCAAGTGGAAGGCCCCTCGGTTAGCTTCCTGTCTTTCATCCATCGCCTCTCCATTACCAGGCTTTTTCTTTCTTTCTTTCTTTTTTTTTTTTTTTTTTTTTGCTTTTGCTTTTTCCTTTTTCTCTCCGCTGATAAAGTATTTCAAAAACACAAGATTTGGCCCAGAAAAATCATACTGACACCTAATGAGACTTGAGAATTCCCAGAGTCTCCAGAGTTGGTGACTGTACACTATGTATAGGCACTTTAGGTACATTATAGAGTTTACCCCCTTTACCAACTACCATCCATTCTCCTACCAATACAATACACTTCTCATGGGTGTCCCAAATCCCTACCTCCCCTTTTTCAATTCACCCTCATAGCAGTGACTTCACTAAAGTACTCATTTATTCTGGAAACTATAATTTTATAATTGAGCTTCCATGATAGATTTGTTAAGAACTGGGGTTTGGAGACCTGGACTTGTACCTCAGATATTCACCAGATATTTTTTAGAAAAATGATTTAACCTCCCCTGTAAAAATAGAGTTAATCACATCTTCCTCATAGAGCAGTATAAGAATTAAACAAGCAATTATGTTGAATGCTTATTGTGCACCCTGACTCAACAAAATGTAGCTTTTAATATTGTTAAGATAAATAACTTGACCAGGTTCACTGATAACAGAAAGGGAATTAGAACCCTCTGTATCACATTGTAGCCTTCCATGCTGCTTCCTTCTTTAACTGAACATCTTTGCATTCTAGGCTAAGAGATGGAATCATGTTGAAAAGAGAGCATAAACATAAGCATGTATGAAGACTGGGCTCTGCTTGTCACCATCATGTGCTAGTTCTATCATCTGGTCCAACTCTGAGTCTTCAGTTTCTCTCATCTGTCAAATGATTGACTGTGATAGTATGTGCTAGAACACCTAATAAATGTTGGTAAGATCAACTAGAGTCTGTGGCATTTGAGCCACACCCCCCTCTTTTCCCCACGTGCTCAGTGTGATAGAAGCTCCTCTCACCTAGCTCCCAGGCAAGGACTTCCCCAGGAAAGGCAAATCATCAGCATTTCTTCTTAGATGCTTTCAAATATTAGTTGCTTATGTTTTGCTTCCTTATTTGATGATGCCAATAAGGGACACCCCAACTCAAATTACCCCATTTATCTTCATGACTCTATTTTTTCCTTCCTGGTATAGATCACCCTCATGAGCTCTCTGCCTGCCACTCTCCAGTGTAAACCTACTGTAAGAAAGTAGTCAATAGTTAAGAACTTAGAATAGAAGTGACATTTACTTGGTTCATTGCTCATTGATCTCATTCTCACTCATCACATCATACTTTCCTGGTAAGCTAGAAAGGGGCTTCAAAGCCATCTCCATCCAGTGTTCTAGTTGCTATGACCAATACATCAGAGCCAAGATACAAGCTGAAACCTATTTGGCCATCTCACACTTGGAAAGGATGCAACACCATTCCTAATATACTCAAGATGTTTCACAAGCTGTGTGTAAAGGTAGCAGGCGGTACCGACAGTGTTGGTGAGGGATGGGGTGGAAGTGACTAAGGGGATTCCTGGCACAGTGAACTTACTCTAGCAGGCAATTCCAAAAGGTCCACTAATGGATCATCAGAGGGAATCAGATTTTCAAAACAACTGAAAATCCAACAAAAGCAAAGCTCACAATATCTCAGAACATCTATGTGTCATAGATCAGTGGATCTGTTACTGCAGATCTCCCAAAGAGTAATTATTCCACTCAAAGTTCAGACCCCTCAATCCTGCTCTCCAAGGTTCACCACTATTAAAATTGTGTTAAAACTGAAGCTGCTAGTACTTCACCTGTCTCACCTACTAGAACTGAAAGAAACTTGAGACCTTTTCACTTACTTATAATAAAAATGTAATAAATATGCTGATTAGTCTTTCAGATTTGGAATGGAGCTTAGAGCCCACCAAGTTGAAACCTAACAATCTCCCCAAACTTGCACTAGCTGCATACATCTTCTCTGCAACGAAGGGAGTATTCAATTTCTCCTTGCAGACCTTCTGAACAGGGAGCTCAATTCCCTAATAAGAATTAAGCACAACACAAGTGCAAAATGTAACTATTATTTGGGTCATCTAAAATCTGCAGAAAGACAAAAAGTACTGGATTCAAGGTTGATCTTGGGCAAGCCTTAGTTTTTTCATCTTAAATTTGAGCTGTTAGTAGTTCTCATCTCCTAATGTTTGTGAGGATTAGAGAAGATGTATATAATTCAGTAATTTTTCAATAAATGTTAGCAAATGTTCTCCTTATTATTAAAGTTCACTTTCCTTAGACATGTAAGGTGGAGGCTTGAAAAGAATAAAATGAAGCTTTATAATGTACTTTACAAATTTCCCAAACAAAAGCAATAGTGCTTTGATTCATAAATACTATTACCATGGTTTCCATTAGCATGTCATAAAAGTTGAACCCAAATGGTCAGCCCCTCTGTTCTCTGGTGTGTGTGTTTTAATTACTGTAAAGAACAATGGCTGCCACTTATTGAGCCCCTACTTTGTGCTAGAGCTTTTCACACGTTACCTCATTCAATGCTCACATTAGTTCCATAAGGTGCCACAATTCAGAGGAGAAGTCTGAGGTTTAAGAAGTTAGGTAACTTGCATAAGGTCAACCAGCCAGATCTCTGCCTCCCACACTCCCTGTACCTGCCCTAATGTCTTTTGTGTTTATTCCTAAAATGTGTCCTTGATTTAAGAAATAAGAGCCAGGCTCCTGGAGACTGGAAATGAAATTCTACTAGTTTCAGTGACTATAGCCTATAGTGATCCTGAATAAGATTGCAAGCTTCATGGAGAACTAGTAGCCTCAGGAAGAAGCTGTCAATCTCAATTAAGACATCAACCTGTCAGAGGAGGAAGGTATTGCCATGAAGCCTATTGTTGAATGCATGTCAGGTGAAGGCAGTACTAATTATTGCATGATCCAAATATGTCTGTTCCCTACTTTTCCTAAAGTAAGGTCACTGAGTTATTATGGCACGGTGGTTTGCACTATTTTGGATTCTGCCAAGTGGCAGGTGGCCTGACAAACATGCGACTCAGCATGTTTTGTTGGGTCCCCACAGCTGTGCTGCCAATCAGTTCAGGATGGCTGCAAGTTAATGCTAATTAGCTTCTGTTGATCTGCATATTCCAACAGCCTCCCAGGATTCCCATTTTGATATGCAAGATTGCCAGTTGGGTATGTGATTGAATTAAGAAGCAAAAAAGATTTTCTTCCATGCAGGGATATGTGGATCTGAATCCCCAGTAGAGGCTGTTACCCTTTTGTTTCATGGTTGGCAGCTCTGGCCCTTAGCACGAGAGCATGGGCTCCAGGCTAGAGGGTGCTGCCGCCCTGCTTATGAAAAAAAAAAAATGATGCCTTAACCTCCTAGTGCTGTTAGGAGTAAACATTCTTTCCATCTGGTCTGTGAATTGGCACTGGCAATTTAGATGGGCAAGGAATCTATAGTTTTCTCTTCTGCTTGGTTCAAATCTGTTTAGTTCAAATCATCTAAACCAAGCTAACCAGTAATGAAGAATTATTTCCTGTGGCATGCAAAGACAACTAATTCCAAATGATTACTTTCAAACTCATTGCATGTCATTGGATAGACTGTTTTACCTTTCTGGACCTCAATTTCCTCAAATGCAATGTTAGGAGGCTGTGCTAGAATCCGTTAAAGGAGAGAAGATATATGACAAAGACAGCAAAATGTCTGACACATGTTAGCCTCTGGATATTGCAATGTATTTTTTTAATCAGTTTTAAAAAATAAACAGCTATCCAGCGCATACTATGTCAGCACAACGCACATGGATGGAGATTCAAATATGAATAAGATTATTTATTTCCCTCCAGGAGTACATAGTAAACAGACAATTACAATGGGATAAATAAAGTCCCTTTGAACAATGGAATTCTACAATTCTGTTCTTTCTTTTCTTTTGCTGTGACTACAAGGGAACACCACAAGTTTCTGGCTCTACCACTTAATAGCTTGGTTTTCCTGTGTATATTGCTTAACTTCTCTGGGCCCTTGTTTCTCCTTCTGTAAAAATAATGCACACCACATAAGGTCATTGAGTCTGTGAAATGAAATAATGCTTGTTAAAGTTACTGACACATAGTAGGCATTCAGTAAATAGTATTTTCTTTCTGTTTTTCCTTTCAGTGGATATTAGAATCACGAGTCCAGTAAATTCTGGGACAAAGGACAGAGGTAGAAGAAAAATAGGTGGAAGGATTTCAGCCGTGCTAAGAAAGGAACTCAGCAGGAAACTGCACTATGGGGGCTGATGTATTTAGATTTTGCACCTGTATTTCATCAGGGCAATGAAAATATGATCTCACTGAGTAAACATTACAAAAACAACTTCCAAAAGTTTAACTTGGCTGCAGCCTTAGAAAGTTCTGCTTCCCTGAAGTGATTAAACAATATTTCTTGGAAAACATTTGCTAAATATAATTGTGAGGGAAACTTTTTTCTCCTTTTCATATTGTTGGATTTTTGTAGGAAAAGTTACTAAAGCTATTGCTGAAGTTATTTTATATTTATCACATATTGTATATTTTCATATTTGTGTGTATATATAAATATGTATGTCTCCATTTCTCTGTGTATATTTATATAACACATGTGAGAACGTGTCTATATATATAGTGTATGTATATAAATGTGCATCTATGTATATACAAATTTATGTTCATCATGATTTGAGAATTGAGTACATGCATACACATATACATGTGTTTTATAATATGGCATCTGTATTTATCATTCATTTAGGCATTATATTGTACTGGTTAAAAGCATAGATTATGAAACCAGACTCCCAGAAATTGAATCCTAGCTCTATCGCTTATTGCTATGTGAATATAGGCAAGTAACTATCTCTGCATCTCAGGGATTATCTGAAATATTGTCTTATTTAAAATATTATCTGTAAGATGGAGATAATTGTATATACAACAAAGAGTAATTGTGAGGATTAAATACATTAACATATATGAAAGTACTTAGAAATAAACTTGGCAAATATCTCTATTGATATTATTATTATTGCTATTGTTATTATGACTTTATTGTTGCTATCATAACTTGTTATTATAACTATTGTTATTTTATTAGTGTTATTTTCCATTAATTCATTTGTTCTGAATTACAGTGACTAAGTTTTTTGTTTAAAATCTCAACAAATGGACATTTTTAATAACTAATATCAGTTTTTCTATTTTACAAGTGGTAGGTATTTTAATTAAATTTGAAGCAAATCATTCCTTTGTTGTGGGAAGAATCATCTGGATATTTGTACTTAGCTATGCAAATGTAATATAACTACTCTCCACCCCACCCAACTACCATCCCCCTTCTTGGAGAAAATAGGGAAATAACCTGAATGCACATGTTTTATACTAAATGGATAAATGTGCTATTTGGTAATGCAAGCTGAATGTATGTTTTAGCAAAGCTATTTCTTTGCATAGCTATTTTGTTGCTTCTTTGAGAGAAAGATTTCTTTATTAAGTAGTTTAGGCTGCAAATTATTGCTTGTTTTGACCAAGAGGCATATGCTTGTATTTGATCAAAAGAGATTAGTAATAGAGACTCCATGATTGTAGGAAAAGAAATGCAGGCCCAGCATTTAAGTCAAGCTGGAAGAGAAACTGGATGAAAAAGCTGTGTGGGCTTAGCACAACTCAGGCTGGACTAGATTCGAATCTCAGCTCCATCTCTTCCTAGTGTTGTGACCTTAGGCACATGGTGAATTCGGAGGTAAATACCTGAGTCTTTCAAACAGTATTGATGTTGGACTACTCCCTCTTGTATCAATGTCTTGTGGTCATAGGGCCAGACAGTACCTCTGTCAGTGAAAGGTGGAGTTTTTCATAAAGAATATGGGCATTTTCACAATCATCCTTGGAAGAATTCAACCTTTGAACTGAAATGAGGGCCGGAAGAGAGAAAATTACATATTTTAATGGCTCTCCTTTTGTTTCTTCAAGAAATCCATCTAACTATGGAACTACTATGCACTAGACTCCTATTGTGGGTCAAGCACTGGTGGGGACACTAGGAATGGGATATATAAGACATGGTTTCTCTTAGTAAAATGCTCGCAATTAAATGAGGGACATAAACATGTGACTAGCCATCAGTATGATGGGTGCTATGGTACAGTACCAAAAAACTGGATACAGGCAAGGAGGAAACGGTTAGTTCTCTCCAGGGGTAAGTGAAAGCATCTAAAATGAGACGAAGCTTAAGCTGTCTCTTAAAGGAAGGGCAGGGACATCATAAATGGAAAAAGGAGGAAAGATATTTCAGGCAAAAGGAATATTCACAGTCACCGAGGCAAGAGAGTCTAGTGAATTCAGAGAATTGTCAGTAGTCCAGTGTGCCTAAATCTTAGAATGTGAAGATGTGTGAGTAACGAGACATAGGCCTGAAGAGATAATCAGCTAGACTATGATGCCTAGGTATGACATGCTAAACTGTATGATTTATTTTTCTAAAAGCAATATGAAACGATTGAAAAGTCTTAAGTAGCTGAGAGACATGTTTATGTTTTCATTTTAGAGAGTACATTCCTGCAGATCTGTGAAGCAAAAATGTGAAGAGGGGAGAATAGAAGCAGGAAACTATTTGAGAGGGCACGGTAGTGATGGAGACATGGAATTATAAAGGTTAGAACTAAGGAAGTTGTGGTGGGAATAAGTGCAAAGAAAAGTAATTTTTAAATAATTAGAGCTAACCATGTCTAAGACTTGGAAATTGGTCCATGGGAGGAGAGGGTCAAGGATGACCAGCTTCCTCATTTGGAGGTGATTAAGTAAATATTAGAATACAGGTTGAAGAGCAAGTTGCGAGAAGGACAGGAAAGATGAATTTTGTTCTGAAAGTGGTAAGATGAAAATGCTTTGGGGACATTCAAATCGATAGAAAAAAATTGGATATATGGATTTGGAGCTAAGAGGAAAGACTGGGGCAAGGTAGAAATTTAGAAATAATTAGCTTAGAGATGGTAATTATAATTATGAGAGTAGATGAGATAACTCACAAGTGCCTTCAGAGTGAGATGAGAATATGGACAAGAGAGAACAACCAAGGATGGCAGTACTGAGGAGGAAAGATATCTATCTATCATCTGAGGGCATTGGTCTTTCATACACCAAATGAAGCCCTAGATTTGCTAAAAGACTCTAAATTAGCCTCATGACATATTGTGACCTTCCAGAAGTTATTTACTTTCTCTGCCAAGGTGAACCCATCTGAACCTAGAAGAAGTAGCAATTTTGAGGCAATAGACAAAAAAAATTGAATAATTAAGTTGGTGACTAACATTTTGAATGACATCACTCACCTTTTCTTTAACAGGATAAGGGACAATCACACTTTGTCTTTTAAGGTAATTAAGCATCCAAAATACAGGACTCTATTATATAAGAAAACAGTCATCCCTCCCAACATTATTACAATAAAATGAGACATTAAAGGCCCTATTCATACAATAGTAAGAAGTAATATAATCACCCTTTGGTTGATGTTGTTTGGGGTATATTTGAAGCTCATGAATGGAAGGTCTCCAAATGATGTGGTCCCTGTGGTTTTTCACAGTTTAATAAATATGAGATCCGGGACTAGCTTAAAGAATAAGTTTGGTAGGGAATTTAGAGTGAGAAAAAGCCTTGGGATATTTCTTTAAAATCAAAGACAAGTTTTAATGAATTGGGTGGAGTTGATAGAGTCCTGAAGTTTATTCGCCTCTATATTAAGGAAATGATCTCACAGTATTAATACACATGGTAATCATATGATTCATGAAATATTTTTCTTTTTAAAAAAGTTAATTATGAATGGATTTCATAGCTCCTTAGAGTCATAAAGCAGAATACATTTCAGTAATTTATTTATTCTCTGGGGAAGGACTTTATGATGATTTGGGAAAAGATTTGGTTTAGGATAAATTAGATGCAATGAGTTCTTTTTTAAAAAGTCATGAGATGTATAAAAAATTTCTTTACTCTCAAATTTGAGCTTTGGTCTCTACTTTATCACCAGCTGAATTTCACTTTGATTACAGCCTTCTGCCCCTGTAACTTTAAAAGCCCTACATATCCTAAACCTATCAAGGTCACATGCTATTCAAGCTACCTGGAATGCCTTCCTCTCTTTTTTGGTAAACTACTCATCCTTCAAGATGCACTGCAATTTTATCTCCTCTGAAGTCATCTCTGATTCACTCTATCGTTCCTCCTTCTGTGACTCAATAACACTTTGATCATATCCCTATTTGAACATTTATTAATTTTCACTATAGTTACTAGCTACATGTACATCTCTACAGCTGGACTGTGCCTATCTCCATGCCTGGCACACAGCATTTTCAGTAAATATTTTTTGTTATATGATTATTACTTCTTCAATCACCATCACCCATATGTATATATGTATCTCTACCTGTCTGTGTTGATCTATAATTTACACAGTGCAATCACATACAAGGTTTCTCTTGAACCTCAAGAGAGCCACACAAGACTGTAAGGACAGCTATCTTTAATCCCATTTTTCAGATAAGGAAGGGGAGGAGACTGAGACTCAGAGAAGTCTTATCCAGTATTCCATGGGAAATAAATGGGAGACAGAAAAACAACTTCCTTTTTGTAACTTCACTTCTAATGTCCAAATATTCAATTAGGTAGAATTTTTAGAGCCGTGTGCTTATAAACTTATTCCTTGGAGCTATCCTTTTATTTAAATATACCTCAGATACACAAAGTTGGATTAATCATATCCCTAGGTTTATAACAGTCATCACTAGTTCATGCATGTCACTGATTTTTTTCTATGCATGTGTATGTTCATTTTTTAATATGGCTAATACCTATGAATTCACCACTCATTCCTACAATTAAAACATTATCATTAACTATATACATCTACATGCTTCTCCTTCCCTACCTCATCAACTCCTGATTTACTGTACAACCCTAGGTTGTCCTTAATTTGAATTTTTTCTTTTTCTATAATTAGTGTAGTTTTGTTCACTTTTTCTTATTTTTGAACTTTATATTAAAACTATCCCGTTGTATTTTTTGGAACTTGATTTTCTTAATTCGACATTACTATGTTTATTCACACTATTTTGGATAGTTGCAGTTCCTTAATTTTCAGTACTGAATAATATTTCATTGTATGAATATACTATAATTTGTTTAACTATGTTTTAGTCACAGAAATTTGGTCATGTTCAGTTTTTTGTTTTTGCTATTGTGGATAATGCTGTCATGAATATTTCAACATACTTTTGAGTATATACCTGGGAGAATTGCTGGGTTGTAAGTTATATAAATATTTAACTTTACAGGAAGTGCCAAGTTGCTTTTATAAAGTGATTATAACAACTTACAAAGCCACCAACAAAGTATGAGATCCTGATGATCCACCTTTTCTGTAATAATTGTCAGCCTTCTTATATTTTTTCAGTCAAGTAGATGTAAAATGATATCTCATTATGGTGTTGGTTTGCATTTCCACACTTGCTAAGGACATTGAGAATATCTTCACACATTGGCCATATGTATTTTCTATTTGTAGAACTTCTTTATATATTTGTGATACAAATCCTGTCAGTTTTATGCATTTTAAGTATCTTCACCTGATTTGTATATTGTCTTTTGACTTTCCTAGTAGATGCTGCTTGTGAATGAATGTTAACCACTAATAGTTTACAAGGCATCCTTCTCAAAAGAACTGTACTTGGCCAATGGATCTGCTTCACCCAAACCCTGGGGGTCAGCTTGCAGCCAATAACTGACTAACATACAGATACAAGAGGCTTGTCACCTTACCTCAAGGCAAGACTTACTCTGTGGTACAATTCATGCTCCAGAGCTTCCTATGGGATTAGGCTGAAGCTAGACTCCAGCTGAAATCACATCCTTTCTCAGCTTCTTCTCCTCCCTATACTTTTCTCATTTCCCTAAAGGTGACTCTGGAGAGCATGTCCTCAATAAACTACTTGCACAAAATTCTCTATCTTAGGTCATCCTTCTAGGATATACAAATTAAAATACTTTGAAATATCTTCTGATGAACACTTTTGAAATTTCATAGTCAAATTTATCAGTCTTAAAGATTTTCTTTTAAAAATCTCATTAATAAATCCTTTCTTTCTACATGGTCAGAAAGTTATCATGATCTGTATTTCCAATTTTTTTTTTTTTTTTTTTTTTTTTTGCTGTACGCGGGACTGTCACTCTTGTGGCCTCTCCCGTTGCGGAGCACAGGCTCCGGACGCGCAGGCTCAGCGGCCATGGCTCACGGGTCCAGCCGCTCCGCGGCATGTGGGATCCTCCCGGACCGGGGCACGAACCCGTGTCCCCTGCATCGGCAGGCGGACTCTCAACCACTGCGCCACCCGGGAAGCCCTCCAATATATTTTTTTAACTTTGCTTTTGACATTTAGGTTTTCAATCATTCTGAAGTTGATTATATAGTGTGATCCAATAAGTTACTGTATATGTGAATAACCATCTTGTCCAAGTTACTTTATTAAATCCCTTCCTTTCCCTATCATGGATCTTTTTAGAAAACTGGGATTTATTCAACACATTTCAAAATGTTTTTTATATATTGAGAGCCTTGCTTGTTGTTGGGGATATAAACATAAAATGATAATACAGACCACCTCTCCCCACACTTTCAAGGGGCTTCCAGTATAGTGGGAAAGTGGAACACACCTACAGTGGAAGTATATACAAAACAAATTAATATCTACAGGAATCAAAAAAGATTTCTTAGAGGAAGTGAAACTAAAAGAACAAGAATTTTCTAGTTGAGAAAAGTGGATAATTCATGGTGTTTCCAAATTGAGGAAATCTATTACAAAAGCACAGATTGTAAACCAGTATAGAATATTTTAGAATGCCTGTAGTTCTATATGGCACAAAAAGTGTGACAGCAGGTAAGAACTGAGAAGTAGACAAACAGCCTCCTTATTAAGGACTTTTTGATAGTGTACCTTAATTTCTACTTTGCATCTCCCAGCACACTCCCTTTCTCTTGCCACTGGTTGGAGAAAATAATGCGACCCAGGCTTGGCCATAGCACCTTAGTCCTTTGGATACAGGGATTATCCTAAGTGTGGGCATGTGATGTGAATAGGTACAATCAGAATCCTCCCATAAGGTTAGTACACAGATGTTGATATAAAGAAGCTGTTTCTGTTAAAGTTTCTAAACTGGGGCTAGAGGAATCATGTTCCCTACCACATGGAGAACACCTGAGTATAGAAAATAAACCCTGAATTCACAGGGAAAAAAGAGATGAGACAGTAGAAATATGAAACCCACGTAAAGTTAAGGTTGCATTGAAATCACAGCTCCATTACCTGAGGACTTATTTCCTACAGTTCTTTCTTCAGTTCTATTAGCTTCCCAGTTTTATTCTCAGGAATATAAGGCAGTCAATTATCCTTTTTTTAAAATTAAACTTACTGATATTGTCTGATATTTTCAACTGAGAGAGAATTAACTAAAACTTTATCCTAATGACAATAGCCATCAAAGGGCTTTTTCAGGGGAGTATAGTGGTTAGACTTGCCTGATCGGAAGTTTCCTGTGACCACAAGGTGGAGGGTAGATTACAGGGGGTCAAGAAAATCAAGAACAAAAAAATAAAAGGAAAAAGAAACTAAGTGCAGGGTCTATGTCATCTTGATTATGCCCAGCTCTAGACCTGATTACTGTTCTTCCCTCCAATCTCTTTAAAATAGGCAGACTATCTATTTCAAATGGTTTAATTACAGTTGTCGGGGTTTTTTAGGATTCTTAAAGAAATGTTGTTGATCCATAATTTTATTCTTGATAATAAAAAAGAACACTAAAAAAAGAGTGGATATATATATATGTATAACTGAATCACTTTGCTGTACACTTAAAACTAACACAACATTGTAAATCAACTATACTTCAAATAAAAACTTTAAAAAATAATATAAATAAAAAAGAACAAAACTTTAAAAAACTTGTATTTATGTAAGTTATAAGTTAGAGATCTTTACAAAAACTAAGAGAAGATCAAAAAGTTTTAAGAAAATTAAAATTATCCATAGCCCCGACAATTAAAGAAAAATGATTACAATTTTACTGTCTCATCCTTCAGGCTCATAAAAGTGTGGAGGTACTTGTTTAGAAAATATAATGTGGTTCATTCCATGTTTATCCAAATATTACACCATGAATAATTTCCCATATAAATATACTTTGAATATTCAATTGCTCATTTCACAGCATGGACGTACTACATTGCTTAACGATTTGTCTATTTGGAGACTTTGATTGCTTCCAATTTTCATAATTTTAAAGAATGTTGCCATAAGCATCCAACATGTAGAACTTTTTCTGCATTTCAGATTTCAGGTTGGATAAATTCCTAATGGAATTACTAGGACAGAGGTTATATACATTTTTAAGACTCTTTCCACAAAAGAACTTTGCAAATTAGACTGTGTTTTATTTCAGCAGAATATGACAAGTCTGAAGTGACAGATGCTCCCAATTCCCAGAATTTCACTGCACTTAAATGTGCTGGGCAATCAGATTTGGCTGCTCTTCTGAGTTTGGGACATAATGTGATGGACTGATTTCTGTTCTCCCCCTATAGCAGTTTTGACTGATACAAATTCTTCAGAGTTTCTTTTCTGGGGCTTCCCTGGTGGCACAGGTGCTTAAGAATCCACCTGCCAATGCAGGGGACACGGGTCGAGCCCTAATCCAGGAAGACCCCACATGCTGTGGAGCAACTAAGCCCGTGCGCCACAACTACTGAAGCCCATGCACCTAGAGCCCATGCTCTGCAACAAGAGAAGCCACTGCAATGAGAAGCCCGTGTACTACAACAAAGAGTGGCCCCCACTCGCTGCAAATAGAGAAAGCCCGCGCATAGCAATGAAGATCAAATGCAACCAAAAAAAAAAAAAAAAGTTTCTTTTCTGTAGGAATAAAATATTCTAAGAAGCACAGAACTTAAGATCTGGAGTCTCAGCTGAATTTTTCCATGTTTCTTTGAGGGTGGAGTGTGGAATATTTTCCTTTCCTGAAGACAGGAAATGAATTGTACAGATTGAAGACCTTTTTTTGAGAACTATACAAAGATTTTCAGACTTATGATCTCATTTAATCTCTCTCAACAGCATTTGAGAATTTGAGTAACATATCAGAAAACATGCAGGTTTTGCAACCAGGCGAATTTGGAAGATGAATCCAGGTTCCATCAATTGTTTAAGTTACTTGAATGGCCTTCTGCAAATTATTAATCTGAGTTAATAAAATCTTGGGGATATGAATAAATATCTTACTGGTTGGATAATTTTAATTAAATGAGAAAATGCAGGTAGAACAATCAGCATAGTATATAGCTCTGTCTTAATCTGGGACTCCCTGAGATCAAAATCTCAGGCATGCATATGGCTTATTCTGGAAGCCATCTCCTAGAGTAGGAGTAAGGGTCCAGGAAGGAGAACAGGGAAGAAGGGAAAACTAGTACGAGAATGTGATCGAATTTGTCACTAGAGCAGATGACTTGTGCCTGACCTTCCTTCTCAGGAGTCTTATGAAATGCATCTTAGAATCCTTTTTTTTTAATTTAAGAACTTTTTTATTGGAACTATTATGCTTGCTACTTCTTAAAACTTGAGTAAAATGTTTCTCTTTTTGAAAAAAAATAATGTACCCAATTACAGAATCAAAGATTAAATGTAGATTCTCTAAGTGTACTCTAACCATTTTTACGCAGTTTAAATTTCTATGCTTTACATGAGATTCCATCTTATTTTTTTAAATAATATTTTAACATATTGCTGCTGTTGTTTAAGAGATAACCTTTTGCCCCTTTCTTTACTACTTATTACCCAAGTAAAAAAGAGGAAAGTATCTACTCATCGGCATCCATTCCCACCCTCCAGTCAAGGGCAGCTCTAGGTCATGCATTTCCAGGTGGTATATGTTTGTCAGGGAGTTCCTGGAGACATCAGAGACACCTTCAGCAAGATACATGAGGGGCCAAGTCCCTCTGGTTGTAGCTGCTGCTCAAAGCTAGTCAGAACTGGTCACTACAGCAATAGCTGGGCAAATGATGAAGCCTACAAGGATTTTCAGTGACCATAAGAGGTGTCTTATGTTTCCTATTGTTATTACAACACATTATCACAAACTTAGTGGCTTACAACAACACAAATTTGTTACCTTACCGTGCTGGAGATCAGAAGTTCAAAAATGTCTCTTACTTGGCTAAAATGAAGGAGTCGGAAGGGCTGCATTCCTTCCGGGGGCTCTGGGAGGAAACCCCACTCTTGCTTTCACCAGCTTCTAGAGTCCGTCCTCATTCCTTGGCTCAGGGAGCCCTTCCAGCAACAGCCTCACTCTGAGCCCACCCTCCGCCATCACACTTCGTCGTCTAACACCGACACGCCTACCTCCCTCTTATGAGAACGCTTGTGATTACATTAGGCCCACCTGATAATCCATGATAGTCTTCCCATCTCAACATCATTAATCACTTTGCAAAGTCCCTTTGCTACAAAAGATAACTCTTCCCGGTTTCATGGATCAAAACACAGACATCTTTGGGGAGTCATTATTCTGCCTACCACAGTGTCCAGTATAAGAATCTAATAAGTGTGTATTAAACTTTCTTCTCTTGCTCATCACTGAGTTTCCATCTTCTCGCCACTCCACTCCACCTGACCCAAATTTTGGTCAAGTCAATAGGTAGTAAGTGGATAGGCAAAGCCACAAACTCATATCATCTGGTTGCAATCCATTAGTTTGGGAGTCTTGGCAATCAATGACTCACTGTTGGATATGGTAAAGGACAGGGTTGGTGATGCTGCTGCTATAGCAAGAGCTGGTGTGAGTCAGGGCTGAGTGAGAGTGAGGAGAAATTCCACCAAATAGGCCACATTGAAGGCCCCGACAATTTCAGATTCCATTTCCAATGTGGTTATAGTAAATTGCTTTCAGTTCTCTGGGAATGGAAATTTACTCTTTTTAAGATGCCAAAGACAGATAACTTTGACTAAAAGGTAAATTTGCTGAATCTAAAACAGATCATTGTTCATCTGATAACCTGAATAAATACTAAATGAGAAATATTTTTTAGCATGACTTTTTAACAGGACAAAACTTTGCTCAGGTTTTTGGTAAAAATCAACACTTGAATAGAAGATATAGGTGAGATTTCAACACAACTGCTCCAATCTGAATATTTAAAACAAATGGGTAAGTTAAAAAACAAAATAAAATAAACATCCACATGATCAATATCCAACTTAAAAAAAAAAAAGCACATTACCACAATGTGGTACACAATTACACAATGCCTTGACAATTCCTGTGCTTCTCTCTGATCTCATTCCCTACCCTACTCCCTAATAGTAATCATTATCCTGAATTGTTATTATTCCTTTTCTTTCCTTGATAGTTTTTACAAATTGTTTATATATTCTTAAACAGTATATTGTTAGTATTTTGTGTAAATGGAATCATATCATACAAGTTCTTCTGTCATTCGACATGTAAGTACCTCTAGTTGATTCAATTTTTTACTACTGTATATTATCTCATTACATTTGTAAACTACAATTTATTTTGTAGTTTGGCACCCTCTTGCCAATGGAGTTGCTTCCCCTTTGGTGGCATTTTTTGTTGTTGCTTTGTTTTTGTTTCTCTCTTGGCTATTATAAACTAATGCACATGTTTATACTTGACTCTTCTTGAGCATGTGTAAGAATTTCCCTAAAGTATAAATCCAGGAGATGAATTGCTTGTTTGTAAGGTAAATGTATCTTCAACTTAGGAGAAAATTCTAAATTCTAAATAGTATTCTAAACAGGTTGTAAAATGTAAATACCTACCATCAGAGATGTGAGCTGTTTTATTCTATGTTCTTACCAATACTTGACATCAGCAGATGAAAACTTTCCCATTCTAGCAAATACAAAATGGTATATTTTATAAAATGGTTAAATGTATAAAATTTTGTTTTTGTAATAGTGTTTTTGTGTCTTGTTTATAAAATCATACCCTGCCCCAAGTTCACATAGATATTCTCCTATACTACCTTCTAAAATTTGATGGTACTTCTTCAAATTTGAATGTTTAATCTAACTAGGATTGATTTTTGCATATAGAAAGATACAAATCCAATTTAATTTCTTCCAGTATAGATACTGTTTTATCCAGTATCACTAAGTAATTTCCCCGATATTCCTTTTTCAATGATAAGACTGTTGCCATTTAAGATTTTCCTGACAGCTCATGACTCAAAAATACTATCAGAGAACAGATTCTTCACCTCTTCTTGCATCCTGTAAATGTGCAATATAAGCATAAAGAGCTTTTAGAAAAGAGGCACCCTCTGCTCCCATGTAGTTCCTTTGCTCTAAGTGAACTCAGTCTCCTCTCTGCTGCAGCACTTGCCACAGAATACATAATACATCCCTTACAGAGCTAGAAAACTAGAGAAGGCAATTTGGTATAGTTTAACCTTCGGAAAAGATTTGGTCATCACCCAGTCCATTTCCTAGACCCTTTCTGCCTAACCTGCTTGTCATGGTAGACACCAAAGGGAAAAGGAAAACACAATGAACATCGTCTTGAAAGACTAACATGTCTTTCAAAATACAGGTATTTTCTCCTCATGATTACAATTAACCCTCACTACAATTCTTGATATAGGTGTTATTATACCCTCTTTCAGATGAGAAAACTGAGATTAACACAGGGTAATTAATAAGTTCCAGACTTCACATCTGAACTGCACTGTCTGATGAAGTTAAGGGTCATTGTTAGTGAAATTATATGAGAGATAAATCTAAGTAAATAGAACTCCTTGCCTCACAGTAAAAAGTAGAGGATTCATGGATGAAGTAAGAGGCTGTCTGTCAAAATGAGACAATACACAGCACCCATGGGAGCTTAATGCACCCTCTGATGCTTGAGGCAGGAGAGCCTTTGAACTCTGGCAGGCCGGGTTGAGTGTCCCAGACCTGAGTATGTGACTTGTTGCAAATTTCTTTTCTTTTTCTCCTAACTTCTTTTTTTTTTTTAACATCTTTATTGGAGTATAATTACTTTACTATGGTGTGTTAGTTTCTGCTTATAACAAAGTGAATCAGCTATACATAAACATATATTCCCATATCTCCTCCCTCTTGCATCTCCCTCCCTTTTTGATGTGATTTTATTTTATTTTTTTAAAGATCTAAATAGACATTTCTCCAAAGAAGACATACAGATGGTTATAAAGCACATGAAAATATGCTCAACATCACTAATTATTAGAGAAATGCAAATCAAAACTAGAATATGGTATCACCTCACACTGGTCAGAATGGCCATCATCAAAAAATCTACAAGCAATAAATGCTGGAGAGGGTGTGGAGAAAAGGGAACCCTCCTACACTGTTGGTGGGAATGTAAACTGGTGCAGGAACTATGAAATGATTTTAGATTTATGGAAAATTTACAAAGTTTCCTTAAATAGTACAAATAATACAATAATACAAATGGTACAAGGAAGAGGACAAAGAATTCCCTAAGACCTTCTCCCAGAGTCTTTAAGTGTTAACACATTTCCACATGTGTTTTATCATTCACATACACACACACGCACACACACAGTTTTTCTGAACCATTTGAAAGTAAGTTATAGGCATGATGACCGTTCATAATTCAGTGTGTATTTTCTAAAAACAAGGATATTCTGTTACATAACCATAGTACAATTTTAAAAATCAGGAAATTAATATTGATCTAATTCTATTATCTAACCTTCAGATGGCATTCTTATTTTTCCATTTATTCGTAAATTGTCCTTTATATCAAAAGAAAATCCTGGGTCACATGTTGCATTCAGTCTTTGTCTTTCATGACATTGACATTTTTTGAGAAAAAAAGTCAGATATATTTTAGAATGTCCCTCATTTTTGAGTTTTCACGTGATTATGCATGTTTCAGGTTATGCATTTTTGACAGGAATACCCCAGAGGTGATGCTGTGTTCTTCTTGGTGCATGAGGTCACAAGGAACAGGATACTATTCATCCTATTCATGTAGATATTAACTTTGATCATTGGTTTGGATGGTATGTGCTAGGTTTCTCCATTGTAAAGATATTATTTTTTCATTTGTAATCAATAATTATCTTACAAGACAAAACTTTGGGGTCTAGATAAATATCTTAATCTCATTACTGTTTCACGCACTTGTACTATCATGTATTTATGATTCTTCCCTTAATCAATGAATAATATGATGCTGCCAAATAGTGATTTTTCTGATTTCATCATTCCTTGCTCATTTATTAGATGGCCCTCTAATCCAAGGAAAAGATTTACTTCTTCCTCAATTATTTTGCTTATTTATTTATATCATTCTATACATCTGTATAGAGTCTATGTTGCAAATTTCTTAACCATCATGGCCCTTAGTTCTTTCTCTGTAAAGTGGCAGTGATAATATTTACTATCTTGATTTGCTGCACTGATTAAACAAGTTAATATATGTAAAGTCCTCAAAACCATAAGAAATAAATTGGAGCTATTCATATTAGTAATAATAATAATAATTGTATTAGTCTCTCTTTTCACATTATGAGATTTAGGTGCCATCTTCTTTCAGTACTTTATTGTCTCAGACAAGCAATTTAACCTCTCTTGGTCTAATTTTTCTGACCTGTGAAACAAAGGAGTTCAATTAAATCGTCTCTAAATTCAATTACATTTCTAGTGTAAGAAACTAAGATTCTGTATCTATAGAATATTTGTATATAAACCCATTTTCTTCTAACTGTCAAATATTCTGTAATAGCCTTGCAATATGAAAATCTTCCATAATTCTTAGTGTTCTTCCAAAATGTCAAAGGATACATATTTTATCTCTGAATAAACAGCTTGGGTATTCCATCTCATCATACTTTAAATTTTAGTAATATTAGTTGGTCACTGCTATTTTCTAAGTATTGCTTATGATTTCTGACAAAATGTGAAATAGCTAAAGACAGATGGCTTGCAGCTCCAACTGTTGGGGTTTATTTTCCTCTGCCAGCAAGGTCCATGATCCTTCAACGGACTGTGGTCTCAGACCACATGATGGCTCTGATTTGCATATTAGAGAAGGAAGAATTCAAACTTTTAAAATTTTTTTCCAAACATGTAAGTCACATTATGAAATGTGACCAGTATGTAGCTTGGAACTTTCTTATAGGTCTTTGCACATTGTGAAAATGAAGAATATATTAATGGAAAGTTAGTAAATGGATTAATCTTATTATTAAACATTTCCTATAGGAGAGATTGTCTGGGAAAGTGGAAAGGGCCCTGGACTTCAATTTTGAATCTCTGGGCTTAAATTTTTGTTCTTAATAGGCCCATGAACCAGATCAAGTTATTTAAGTTTTCTGAGTTTCAATATTTTCATATGTCAATCTGGAATAACATGTCACATCTCATAAAGATATTTTGAGAAGTAAATAAGTTCATTTCAGTGAAAACACCTAGCATATGAAGGGTATTCAATAAGCATGAAAGAAAAAGAAGGGAAAAAAAAAACCGTTAGGATAAATAAGGTCCAGCATAGCCAGAATAACCTCCTTTAGCATTTTCTACTATTTTAGCAGCTAAACTTGGAAAGTCAGGACGGACTACCTTTCAATTTGAGCATCTGAGAATTCTCAATAATGGTTACTTTATGACAGACCTAGTATAACAGCCAGACTGGTTACAGCATAATCACCTGAGGAGAACTCAGTCATAAGTCTTGGGCCTCATCTTGAAGATTGTAAATAAGTAATCTTACAGAAAGGTTCAGGTATCAGTATTTTTTAAATACTTCCCAAATGATTTTGACATTTCTGAATCTCTGTTCTAGAATTAAGAATGGTGGAGAGCATACCAAAGGAGCCATCAAAGCACCAAGTGAAGAACAGGACTGGAAACACATAATCACCTACTAGGAGTGCACCACTGATGCTGAAACTGGTAACTTAATACCTGATTCCTACAAGTACGTAGATGAATTATTTCACCAAGTAAGAGTAAGGCTCTGGAATCAAATGACTGGGTTCATAGCTGGACTCTACCATTTACCAGTTGTGAAACCCTGGCTTGTTATACAATATCCTTGAGTCTACTTCCTCGTCTCTACAATGAAAGCTATCATAAGGTTTAAGTAAGATCATTGGATGAAACAATACAGTGCTGGCACAAAATAACTACAAAATGAATGTGTTTAATTATCCTGCATTCATCAGACACTTTGAACAACTGTGCCTATATACATGCTGTTTCCTATGCGTGGGAAGCCTTTCCCACACTCCCCTGCTTAGTAGACTCCTCCTCATCCCTCAAGATTTAAGATCCTGTATCAGAATGCCAATCTCTGATCGCTGTATGTCCATCTCTCCCAGTGAAATCCTTCCCATATGCAAATCTTCTCACTATCAGAAGAAAATCCTGAACAATTACCTGCCAAGTCCTAATTCATCTCCCCTTTTCCTGTCCTCCCTCACACAGACCATGCATCTTATCTGAATTGACCTTAGAGATGTGTTCTTCCTTGTGCCCATCTCTTTTTTTCCCTGCTATTTTCTCTCTAAATACTTTCCTTGGGTAAGCTCTTGCTTTCACTTATCTTAGTTCTACATAGTAATCGTGCCAAAATCTACATCTCAAACTCATACTATTCTACTAAGTCTAAGACACATATAGCTATCAATCTCCCCCAAAACAGCCTTCTGTAAGTCTTGCAAACATTCCAAATTCAACATGTACAAAACCAAGTTAACTCTCAATTGTTTTTTATGCCACCTTCAAAAATAGTTTGACAGTTCCTAAAAATATCAAACATAGAGGTACCATGTGATCTTGCAATTATACTCCTAGGTATTCACTCAAAAGAAATGAAAACAAATGTCTGCACAAAAATTTGTACACAAATATTCATAGGAGCATGATTCAGAATAGCCAAAAAGTGGAAACAATCCTAATATCCATCAATTGATGAGTGGGTAAACAAAATGTTGTGTATCTATACAATAGCATATTATTCAGCTATAAAAATGAATGAAGTACTAATACACGGTACAACATAGATGATCTTTTAAAACACTGTGATAAGTAAAAGAAGCCAGACACAAATTGTATGATATAATTTATATGAAATTTCCAGAATATTCAAATCCATAAAGACAGAAATAGATTAATGGTTGCCAAGCAGTGGGGTAGGAGGGGATGGGAAGTGATTTCTATTGGGTATGAGGTTTCCTTTGGGGTGATAAAAATGTTCTAAAATAGATAGTAGTGATGGCTGGAAAACTCTGTGAATATAGTAAAAACCACTGAATTGTACAGCTTGAGAGGGTGAATTTTTTGTTATATGAATTATATCTCAATTTTTTTAGACCTCCTTTTCAATAATCCTTACTTTAATGTATGACACCATCATTCCATCACTATCACATTCACTAACCCTAGAAAGTTTGGCAACATCTTTCACTTTCTGTCATTCCCAACACATAAAAAAAGGTCAAATATTTTTAATTTTCTCTTTAAATCATCTCCCTGATCCATTATTTTCAAATGAGCGATGATTTTTAATATAAGCACTAGGTCAAGAAGGGTTAATTCTCAATTTTTCAGTGTGTCAGAGTTTACAAAGTTCTATCCTTCATATATCATTATCAGAATAACTCTATAACAATGGAAGAACAAAATAATTAAGTGATTTGCCAAGGTTATATAAATAAGTTGGTTTGAAACCCCAGACCTTTGGGTCTAAGTCTAACATTTATTTGACACAATGCATTGTGTATGCTGTATGAACATAGGTCTGATCACTGGAAAGTATCAGCAGTCAGGACAACACACTCTCTCTAATCCTAAAGAAAGGAAGTGAAAGATCAAAGAAATATGAGCAACCTCCCATTTAGAGCTGCTAAGTGGAGAGAACAAGCATCATGTGAGTGTCTCCTCATTTCTCCCTGCTGGAGAAGTGGAAATTGTTCAAACACCAGTCAGTAGACAAAAATGGAGCAGCCAAGCCTTGGTAATTACTACCCAATAATTGGACTTTATGAATTTAGATGTTTATTATGAAGAGTTATTTTTATATGAATTAATCATCAATACTCTAAATCAGGGGTTCTCAGCCTGGTACTATATTTCTTCCCAGAGGACATTTGACAATGTCTGGAGATATTTTGTCAGGATTGAGTGGGAGTTGGGTGGGGGGGTGTTAACCAGAATCTAGTCAGCAGAAGCTAGTAATACTGCTAAATGTCCTACAATGTACATGACAGCTCCCCAAAGAGTTATCGAAATGTCAATAGACTGAGGCTGGGAAAAACCTACTCTAAATGTGTTTTCAGTTGCTAAACATTGCAAGCTATATTCCCAACTGGCAGATCTCTGCTCTTTGGTTGTAAAGGACTCCCACCAAAACAGTCCATGGCCCAAGAGCCTCAGGCTTTGTTTAAAATAAAGAGTTCTTTTGGATTTAATTCAATTGACTTAAAACCTTAATGTTTACCTACCGTGCTCAAAGTATTAGGCTATGCACTATTGAGAAACATGTAAATGGTTATAACATGCTCCATACCCTTCAGAAATTATAATTTATTAAATGTGGCAACTTCCTACAGAACAAGAACCACGTATTCTCAGTACCTAATGATAGATGTTTAACAAGTAGTTATTAAATAAAGAAGAAAAGTCTCTCAGTAATTTTTCAAAATCTTCCCAATTACCTTAAGTCCCACACCCAAATTTACCACTCACTTTTGTTCAAGGTCTTATACCTTATACTTTATATAAAAATTGAGACCATCCATATGAATCAACTTAACATCTGTTTCCCCTCATCTACATTTGTACCCTTATTTCCCGCTCTCTTTCAAGTCTCAGAGAATGAGGAGTTCCTCATGCTACCCAAGGCCAACTCCTCTGTTCCATTTGTTTCCTTAGTCCCCTCCCCCAATTCCATCATTTCAAGATCTGACTTGATCAATAAACTAATACCTAATTAATGTAAGGTACAAAATTCAGTGATCAGAATACAGTAAATGTCCAAAGAATGTAACTCTTATAGTCCCCCTCCAATTCAGGTCTCTCCCATCCTGAAAAATAACATCCTTTTAATTTATATCTACCTTAATTTATTCCTTCTCTTTTGAGCCTACTTCTCTCTGTTCCCATGTTCTTAGTTCCCACTCATTTAACATTGTGAAATCTGATTTTGACTCTACGACTCACTGAAATTGCTCTTGAAGATGATGATCTCCATGTTGCAAAATTCCAAGGAGGAGTGATTCTTTAACTCTTTGCAGCATGTGCTGTTTTCTAAAAAAAAAAGTGATCATATACACCCAGGCAAAATTTTTTTTCATAATATTTTCAAATGATTGACTGACACATCCATTGACCCAAGTAAAAGGCACTGCAGTTGATAGTCCTTACTGGAGAACTATGTTGCATTTAACCCTATTTAATCCCCAATGGATGCCTGAGGCTGGGGAGAAGGAGATACTCTACAATTACTTCGTGAGCACTTATTCCATGCCAGATGCTGTGTAGGATACACAGAGAGAGATAATAGAACAATATTTCTATCCTCAAGAAGCTTGCATTAAGTACTGTTTGGGAAAGGAATGAGTAGGTTTGAGATTTCAAAAGTGGATGCCTGGGAATACGGTGATAGCATTCATTAAAAAGGGGAACCAAAGAAGGCATCTATGATCACCACTATAAAATCAGCACCACTGAAAAAGAGAACCAAGGAAAAGGAGTGATATGGAATTTAAACACTGTTTGGCGTTGGACATACTGTGATTAAGGAGAAAACAAGAAAGATATCCAGATGGAGAAATGGGTGAGAGGCAGGGGGAGAGAGTGTCTAGAACTCATAAGGGAGATTTTGACCTGCTGAAGAGAATCTGAGGCTCAAACCTGACTTGAATCAAGGATCAGATTAGGTAAGATTGGGGAGAACCTTCAAGATGGTAGAGGAATAAGACATAGAGATCACCTTCTTCCCCACAAATACATCAAAAATACAGCTACATGTGGAACAACTCCTACAGAACACCTACTGAAAGCTGGCAGAAGACCTCAGACTCCCCAAAAGACAAGAAAATCCCCACACACCTTGCTGTGGGACTGACAGGGTCTTGGTGCTCTGGCTGGGTGTCAGGCCTGAGCTTCTGAGATATGAGAGCTAAGTTCAGGACACTGGTCCACCACAGACCTCCTGGCCCCTAGTAATATCAATTGGCAAGAGTTCTCCCAGAGCTCTCCATCTCAATGCTAAGATCCAGCTCCACTCAAAGACCAGCAAGATCCAGTGCTGGACACCCCATGCCAAAAAACTAGCAAGACAGGAACACAACCCCATCCATTAGCAGAGAGGCTGCCTAAAATCATAATAAGGTCACAGATACCCCAAAACACACCACCAGACGTGGACCTGCCCACCAGAAAGACAAGATCCAGGCTTATCCATCAAAACACAGGCACCAGTCTCCTCCACCAACAAGCCTAAACAACACACTGAACCAACCTTACCCACTGGGGGCAGACACCAAAAACAATGGGAAATATAAACCTGCAGCCTACAAAAAGGAGACCACAAACACAGTAAGTTACGAAAAATGAGAAGACAGAGAAATACACAGCAGATGAAGGAGCAAGGTAAAAACACACCAGACCAAATAAATGAAGAGGAAATGGGCTGTTTACCTGAAATATACTTCAGAGTAATGATAGAAAAAATGATCCAAAATGTTGGAAATAGAATGGAGAAAATACAAGAAACGTTTCACAAGGACCTAGAAGAACTAAAGAGCAAACAAACAATGATGAACAACACAATAAATGAAATTAAAAATTCTCTAGAAGGAATCAATAGCAGAATAACTGAGGCATAAGAACGGATAAGTGACCTGGAAGATAAAATAGTGGAAATAACTACTACAGAGCAGAATAAAGAATAAAGAATGAAAAGATTGAGGACAGTCTCAGAGACCTCTGGGACAACACTAAACACAACAACATTTTAATTATAGGGGTCTCAGAAGAAGAAGAGAAAAAAAAGGGACTGAGAAAATATTGGAAGAAATTATACTTGAAAAATTCCCTAATATGGGAAAGGAGTCAATCAAGTCCAGGAAGTGCAGAGAGTCCCTTACAGGATGAATCCAAGGAGAAACACACCAAGACACATATTAATCAAACTATCAAAAATTAAATACCAAGAAAAAATATTAAAAGCAACAAGGGAAAAGCAACAAATAATATACAAGTGAATCCCCATAAGGTTAACAACTGATATTTCAGCAGAAACTGCAAACCAGAAGGGAGAGGCAGGACATATTTAAAGTGATGAAAGGGAAAAACCTACAACCAAGATTACTCTAATGAGCAAGGATCTCATTCAGATTCAATGGAGAAATTAAAACGTTTACCGACAAGCAAAAGCTAAGAGAATTCAGCACCACCAAACCAGCTTTACAACAAATGCTAAAGGAACTTCTCTAGGCAGGAAACACAAGGGAAGGAAAGACCTACAATAAAAATCCCAAAACAATTAAGAAAATGGCAATAGGAACATACATGCCAATAATTACCTTAAATGTAAATGGATTAAATGCTCCAACCAAAACACCTAGACTGCCTGAATGGATACAAAAACAAGACCTGTAAATATGCTGTCTACAAGAGACCCACTTCAGACTTAAGGACACATACAGACTGAAAGTGTGGGGATGGAAAAAGGTATTCCATGCAAATGGAAATCAAAAGGAAGCCAGAGTAGCAATTCTCATATCAGACAAAATAGACTATAAAATAAAGACTATTACAAGAGGCAAAGATGGACACTACATAATTATCAATGGATCAATCCAAGAAGAAGATATAAAATTGTAAATATTTATGCACCCAACATAGGAGCCGATCAATACATAAGGCAAATGCTAACAGCCATAAAAGGGGAAACTGATGGTAGCACAATCATAGTAGGGGACTTTAACACCCTACTTTCACCAATGGACAGATCATCCAAAATGAAAACAAATAAGGAAAGCACAAGCTTTAAATGAAACGTTAAACAAGATGGACTTAATTGATATTTATAGGACATTCCATCCAAAAACAACAGAATACACTTTCTTCTCAAGTTCTCATGGAACATTCTCCAGGATAGCTCATATCTTGGGTCACAAATCAAGCTTTGGTAAATTTAAGAAAATTGAAATTGTATCAAGTATCTTTTCTGACCATAACACTATGAGACTACATATCAATTACAGGAACAAATCTGTAAAAAATACAAACACATGGAGGCTAAACAATACACTACTTAATAACCAAGA
>NC_041217.1:133101897-133144458 GCF_002837175.3 Physeter macrocephalus | reverse complement strand
AAACAACCTAACCTTACAGCTAAAGCAATTAGAGAAAGAACAAAAACACCCCAAAGTTAGCAGAAGGAAAGAAATCATAAAGATCAGATCAGAAATAAATGAAAACGAAATGAAAGAAACGATAGTAAAGATCAATAGAACTAAAAGCTGGTTCTTTGAAAAGATAAACAAAATTGATAAACCATTAGCCAGACTCATTAAGAAAACAAGGGAGAAGACTCAAATTAATAGAATTACAAATGAAAAAGGAAAAGTAAAAACTGACACTACAGAAATACAAATGATCATGAGAAATTACTACAAGCAAATATATGCCAATAAATAGGACAATCTGGAAGAAGTGGACAAATTCTTAGATAAGCACAACCTTCCAAGACTGAACCAGGAAATAATAGAAAATATAAACAGACCAAACATAGGAAAAACACTCTTTGGTATAAACCACAACAAGATCCTTTTTGATCCACCTCCTAAAGAAAGGAAATAAAAGCAAAAATAAACAAATGAGACCTAATGAAACTTAGAAGCTTTGGCAAAGCAAATGAAACCATAAACAAGACGAAAAGACAACCCTCAGAATGGGAGAAAATATTTGTAAATGAAGCAACTGACTAAGGACTAATTTCCAAAATTTACAAGCAGCTCAATATCAAAAAAACAAACAACCCAATCCAAAAATGGGCAGAACACCTAAATAGACATTTCTCCAAAGAAGATATACAGATTGCCAACAAACACATGATAGGATGCTCAACATCACGAATCATTAGAGAATGTAAATCAAAAGTACAATAAGGTATCACCTCACACCGGTCAGAATGGCCATCATCAAAAAATCTACAAACAATAAATGCTAGAGAGGGTGTGGAGACAAGGGAACCCTCTTGCACTGTTGGTGGGAATGTAAATTGATACAACCACTATGGAAAACAGTATGGAGGTTCCTTAAAAAACTAAAAATAGAACTACCATATGACCCAGCAATCCCACTACTGGGCATATACCCTGAGAAAAACATAATTCAAAAATAGTCACGTACCTCAATGTTCATTGCCGCTCTATTGACAATAGCCAGGACATGGAAGCAACCTAAGTGTCCATTGACAGATGAATGGATAAAGAAGATGTGGCACATATATACAATGGACTATTACTCAGCCATAAAAAGAAACGAAACTGAGTTATTTGTAGTGAGATGGATAGACCTAGAGACTGTCATACAGAGTGAAGTAAGTCAGAAAGTGAAAAATGGATACCATATGCTAACACATATATATGGAATCTAAAAAAAAAAAAGTTTTGAAGAACCTAGTGGCAGAGCAGGACAGGAATAAATACACGGATGTAGACAATGGACTTGAGGACATGGGGAGGGGGAAGGGTAAGCTGGGACAAAGTGAGAGAGTGGCATGGACATATATACACTACCAAATGTAAAATAGATAGCTAGTGGGAAGCAGCTGCACAGCACAGGGAGATCAACGCAGTTTTCTGTGACCACCTAGAGGGGTGGGATAGGGAGGATGGGAGGGCGATGCAAGAGGGAGGATACATGGGGATATATGTATGTGTATAGCTGATTCACTTCGTTACAAAGCAGAAACTAACACAATATTGTAAACAATTATACTACAATAAAGATGTTAAAAAGAAATTCAACACCCATTTATGGTAAAAAACCCTTCAGAAAGTAGGCATAGAGGGAATTTACCTCAACATAATAAGGCCACATATGACAAACCTACAGCCAACATCGTTATCAATGGTGAAAAACTGAAATCATTCCCACTAAGAACAGGAACAAGACAAGGTTGCCCATTCTCACCATTCTTATTCAACATAGTTTTGGAAGTTTTAGCCACAGAAATCAGAGCTGAAAAAGGAATAAAAGGAATCCAAATCAGAACAGAAGGAGTAAACCTGTCACCTTTGCAGATGACATGATACTATACACAGAGAATTCTAAAGATGTTACCAGAAAACTACTAGAGCTAATCAATGAATTTGGTAAAGTAGCTGGATACAAAATTAATGCACAGAAATCCCTTGCATTTCTATACACTAATGATGAAAAATCTGAAAGAGAAATTATGGAAATACTCCTATTACCATTGGAACAAAAAGAATTAAATACCTAGGAATAAACCTACCTAAGGAGACAAAAGACCTATATGCAGAAAATTATAAGATACTGATAAAAGAAATTAAAGATGATACAAATAGATGGAGAGATATACCATGTTCTTGGACTGGAAGAATCAGCATTGTGAAAATGACTGTACTCCTCAAAGCAACCTACAGATTCAATGCAATCCCCAGCAAACTACCAGTGGCATTTTTCACAGAACTAGAGCAAAAAATTTCACAATTTGTATGGAAACACAAACGACCCCAAATAGCCAAAGTAATCTTGAGAAAGAAAAACGGAGGTGGAGGAATGAGACTCCTGGACTTCAGACTATACTACAAAGCTACATTAATCAAGACAGTATGGTACTGGTACAGAAACAGAAATATAGATCAATGGAACAGGATAGAAAGCCCAGAGTATACAGATTGCCAACAAACACATGATAGGATGCTCAACATCATTAATCATTAGAGAAATGTAAATCAAAAGTACAATGATGTATCACCTCACACCGGTCAGAATGGCCATCATCAATAAGTCTACAAACAATAAATGCTGAAGAGTGTGTGGAGAAAAGGGAACCCTCTTGCACTGTTGGTGGGAATGTAAACTGATACAGCCACTATGGAGAACAGTATGGAGGTTCCCTAAAAAACTAAAAATAGAACTACCATACGACCCAACAATCCCACTACTGGGCATTTACCCGGAGAAAACCATAATTCAAAAAGAGGCACATACCACAATGTTCATTGCAGCACTGTTTACAATAGCCAGGACATGGAAGCAACCTAAGTGTCCACCGACAGATGAATGGTTAAAGCAGCTGTGGCACTTTCTTATTCAACACAGTTTTGGAAGTCCTAGCCACAGCAGTCAGAGAAGAAAAAGAAATAAAAGGAATACTGATTGGAAAAGAAGAAGTAAAACTGTCACTATTTGCCGATGACATGATACTATACATAAAAAATCCTAAAGATGCCACCAGAAAACTAGCAGACCTCTTCAATGAATTTGGTAAAGTTGCAGGATACAAAATTAATACACAGAAATCTCTTGCATTCTTATACACTAACAATGAAAGATCAGAAAGAGAGATTAAAGAAACAATCCCATTCACCATTGTATCAAAAAGAATAAAATACCTAGGAATAAACCTGCCTAAGGAGGCAAAAGACTTGTACTCAGAAAACTATAAGACACTGGTGAAGGCAATCAAAGATGACCTAAACAGATGGAGAGACATACCATGTTCTTGGATTGGAAGAATCAATACTGTGAAAATGACTATATTACCCAAAGCAATCTACAGATTCAATGCAATCCCTATCAAACTAGCAATGGCATTCTTCACAGAATTAGAACAAAAAATCTTGCAATTCATAGAAACAAAAAAGACCCTGAATAGCCAAAGCAATCTTGAGAAAGAGAAATGGAGTTGGAGGAATCAGACTCCCCAACTTCAAACTATACCACAAAGCACAATTTGCAAGACAGTATGGTACTGGCACAAAACAGAAATATAGATCAATGGTACAGGATTGAATGCCCAGAGATTACCTAGGAATAAACCTGCCTAAGGAGGCAAAAGACTTGTACTCAGAAAACTATAAGACACTGGTGAAGGCAATCAAAGATGACCTAAACAGATGGAGAGACATACCATGTTCTTGGATTGGAAGAATCAATACTGTGAAAATGACTATATTACCCAAAGCAATCTACAGATTCAATGCAATCCCTATCAAACTAGCAATGGCATTCTTCACAGAATTAGAACAAAAAATCTTGCAATTCATAGAAACAAAAAAGACCCTGAATAGCCAAAGCAATCTTGAGAAAGAGAAATGGAGTTGGAGGAATCAGACTCCCCAACTTCAAACTATACCACAAAGCACAATTTGCAAGACAGTATGGTACTGGCACAAAACAGAAATATAGATCAATGGTACAGGATTGAATGCCCAGAGATAAACCCACACACATATGGTCACCTTATCTTTGGTAAAGGAGGCAAGAATATACAATAGAGAAAAGACAGCCTTTTCAATAAGTGGTGCTGGGAAAACTGGACAGCTACATATAAAAGAATGAAATTAGAACACTACCTAACACCATACACAAAAATAAACTGCAAATGGATTAAGGAGTTGAATGTAAGACAAGATACTATAAAACTTTTAGAGGAAAACACTCTTTGACATAAACCACAGCAAGATCTTTTTTGACCTGCCTCGTAGAGGAAGAAATAAAAACAAAAGTAAACAAATGGGTACTAATGAAACTTCAAAGCTTTTGCACAGCAGAGGAAATCATAAACAACACTAAAAGACAACCCTCAGTATGGGAGAAAATATTTGCAAACGAAGCAACTGACAAAGGATTAATCTCCAAAATTTACAAGCAGCTCATGCAGCTCAATATACAAAAAACAAACAACCCAATCCAAAAATGGGCAGAAGACCTAAACAGACATTTCACCAAGGAAGACTCACAGATGGCCAAGAAGCACAAGAAAAGATGCTCAACATCACTAATTATGAGAGAAATGCAAATCAAAACTACAATGAGGTATCACTTCACGCTGGTAAGAATGGCCATTATCAAAAAAGCTAGAAACAATAAATGCTGGAAAGGGTGTGGAGAAAAGGGAACCCTCATACACTGTTGGTGAGAATGTAAATTGATACAACCACTATGGAAAACAGTATGGGGGTTCCTTTAAAACCTAAAAATAGAACTACCATATGACCCAGCAATCCCACGACTGGGCACTTACCTGGAGAAAACCATAATTCAAAAAGAGGCACATACCACAATGTTCACTGCAGCACTGTTTACAATAGTCAGGACATGGAACCAACCTAAATTTCCATCGATAGCTGAATGGATAAAGAAGATGTGGCACATATATACAATGGAATATTACTCAGCCATAAAAAGAAGCGAAATTGAGTTATTTGTAGTGAGGTAGATGGACCTAGAGTCTGTCATACAGAGTGAAGTAAGTCAGAAAGAGAAAAACAAATCCCTTATGCTAACACATATATATGGAATCTTAGAAAAAATGGTTCTGATGAACCTAGGGGCAGGACAGGAATAAAGACACAGATGTAGAGAATGGACTTGAGGACACGGGGAGGGGGAAGGGTAAGCAGGGATGAAATGAGAGAGTGGCATGGGCGTATATACACTACGAAATGGAAAATAGATAGCTAGTGTGAAGCAGCTGCATAGCACAGGGAGATCAGCTTGGTGCTTTGTGACCTCCTAGAGGGGTGGGATTGGGGTGGTGGGAGGGAGACACAAGAGGGAGGGTATTTTGGGATATATGAATATGTATAGCTGATTGATTCACTGTGTGAAACAGCAGAAACTAACACACCATTGTAAAGCAATTACACTCCAATAAAGATGTTAAAAAATAATTAGGTAAGATTTCAGTGTTCTTAATCTTTAGATAGCCCCCCAGATAAAAGTGAAAAATTCCGTTTTGGGGTAAGAAATTCAAGTTTTAAGCAGTTATAGGATTGTGGATAAAGCCATAGGATTGTGGATAAAGCCATGGTCATTGCAGTCAGACAGACGTGATAGATCTAAACCCAGATCCATAACATGCTAAGTCTGAGACCTTAAGCAAATATATAACTTCACTAAGTGTTAATTTCATCATCTGAAAAATGATAATAATAATACCTAACATATCATGTTGAGAATATTTAGTGAAATAGTATATAGGAGACTTAGGACAATATATGGTACATAATAAAGAGTAATTAAATTATAATAATATCCCTATTGTTTTTACTATTAGAATTTTTAAAACTAAATGCCCATTTATAAAATCTGGCAGACCAGGAAGCCAAATAGGCAAAATTCTCCAAAAATCAATATATTTCTTATTGTTAAATTCCATGTTCAGGAAAAAGAGCCAAAAATTTTTATATATCTTTATTGGAGTATAATTGCTTTACAATATTGTGTTAGTTTCTGCTGTACAACAAAGTGAATCAGCTATACGTATACATATATCCCCATATCCCCTCCCTCTTGTGTCTCCCTCCCACTCTCCCTATCCCACCCCTCTAGGTGGTCACAAAGCATCGAACTGATCTCCCTGTTCTATGCAGCAGCTTCCCACTAGCCTTCCATTTTACATTTGGCAGAAAAGCAAAAATATTTTTATATTTCACAAACCATAACTTCCTGGCATCAATTCTTTCAAGTGTTCTGTAGTTTCATATATACATAGAAGAATGGTAATTTATGTCCAGATTTATGAACCTAAGACCCTCAGAGTTTCTCAATTATTAAAAAAAGATTGGTTGAAATTAATGAAGACAACTGAGTAATTAATTCACCCACTTATTCATTCAACACACATTGAAAACATTCTATTTGCCAGGTACCGTGATAGGTATTAGGGATACAGAATAGAAAAGACTGCCTCTACAGAGCTTAAGCCTAGTAAGGACATTAAAAAAAATCATTTTATGAATGTAATTACAAACTTTGATAAGTACCATGGATAAAAAGTACAGCGAGGTATGAAATCATGTCATAAGGAATCTGATCTCTTTGGAGATTCAAAGAAAGCCTCCTTGAAGAAGTGGTATTTGAGCTGTACTCTGAAGCGTCATTTGAGTGATGGGGTGGAGGAGAAGAGTTTCCCATGCAGAAGGAAAAGCATATGTTAGGACACTGCAGAAGGAGGGAGTAGTGTAACTTAAAGAAAGAGAAAGAAGGGAAAATCAAGTTCTACAACTTAGTATATATAGCAGCAATAGAGAAACACCACTTAGATCTCCATTCAAAAAAAAACTTTTCTCTAAGAAGCATGGTTAACTGCAGCCTGCAGCCAACACACTTTGGATCCAGCGCAGTGTTCATACTGAGGCAAAGCTTTTGCCAGCCTTCTCCCAACCAAAGACTAAGCACAGTGGGGATATTAGAACCAGGTCATTCCCACTTGACATGAGATGCCTCAAACAAGCAACCTTTGCTTAGAGTTTGCCCAGCAGCCTGGCCAAGATTTTCTCAGAATTGCACTACAGTCTGAGTCTCTTCCTATTTATCCTCCTTCCTTCCCTTTCTCCTCATGTAGCTTTCCAGTATCTCTCTGCATAGTGATCTGAAGGCTCACTCTGCCTACTTCTGTTTCCTTCCCTTTATCTTCACACACTTTAGATCTATCCTGAATGTACAATTTGCATCTTACAGTAGATTATCCCTGACCCCATCTGACTTAAAATTGATGGCTCTGACATAATCCAGCCCATAATGGATAGTTCCACGTGCATGCTCTTTTGCTGCCCCATGAACTAGGCTTCTGTTTCTACTAGAACCCAGTTACACACAAGGAACTGTTTCTCAAAAGTTGTATAATTCTGCATTACAGATGACATGGCCTTGCTCCAGAACCTTGGGGGCCTGTGCTATGAATTCTCCAACAGGGTTTACCATAAACTCTATACTACGTCTTTTCCTACCACTGAAACTTACAACTCCATAGGATCTGCACAAGCAGCAGGATTTCTTGCACTACAGCCTGGACTTGTTGCCATTCTTCAATGTCATAAAGAATGCACTAGTGAGAGGGGCATCAGCATCACTAAGAAGTGCAGTGGTGGCACCCTCTGCAGGCCAGTGCTGACAATAGGCGAATAGTATCAGAACTGGGCTCCTTAATAGCCATGGACATGATGGCCTCTCTATTACCTTAGGTAATGATGCTTAAACACCAGAAACCAGGCCCACTGTAACCCAGGCATTCTCTTCCACTAGAATGTCTTCCCAGGTCCACACTAGTGAAATCATCAGCAATTATGGCACAACCTTGTGCCAGGAACTATCTGTCCTCCACATTCCATTCAGGATGGCTTCCTCCTTGCTAGCTGGTCACCAAGTAATTCCCAAACCTCTGTCTTCTCAGGCCACTCTTGGTACCATCTTGTTTTCAGTTTAGGTCCTCTGAAAAGCAGACACAAAAATGGAATTTGAAGAATAAGGGGCTTATTGGGGGAAATGTGCAACTGCATTACAGCCAAATTCAGGGGTAGACTCGAAAGATAGCAGAAAGAGAAAATCTTCACTCTGAGCTATGAACAGTGAACCTATTCGTGGACATTACGCAGAAGGAAAAGTGGTCCAAAGTGAGGTTATATATTATATACAGCTTCCTGGGCAATAGCTAATCATCTGATCAGATTATAAGGACTTTAGTGGAAAAGCCTAGAAAATTAGAGATAGGGAGGTCTGGGATAGAGGCATATGAATGGACAAACGTGAGAGACCACGAAGTATGAAAAGTTTTGTATCACCCAGTAATTCAAATCAGAAAAAACACACCATGGAAGAGGCATTGAAGAACAAAGAAGACAGAATCACTCAAAACCAGTTGATATAATCCAGCCTTTATAATCGGCCACCCCAGAACTGGTATGATGGACACATGAGTGGAGCAGCCACAGAGGCAGAAATAGAGACCACACATAAGCCAAATAGCATGAATTCCCCTTTACGAAGGCTGATCTAGATTCTGTTGACTCTGAATGTCCCACCCAAACAGCCATGTCATAGCAAATTCACAATACTGGGCTCCTTCCATCCTAGATGAACCAGCAGTCATCCTCACAGGGATAGATATCTATTCTATGGGTTTACTTTCTTGCTTACAAAGCTCTAGCCAGCACTGCAATTAAGGGACTTATGGCAATTCTGATTCTCAAGTACGAATACCAGACAACATACCATCTGAACAGGGACCCACTTCACAGGAGTGAGCCCATGACCATGGAATTCAGTGCTTGCATTGGGACAAAAAGAAACTATAACACTTTTAAGTGAATTTGTTTATATTAATTACCACAGCATTTACAAAGATTTGAAAGGAGTCACATACCTCTGTGTATCAGCAGCCTGGAAATTCAGATAAGAGTTGATGCCATGAGTTTGAAATCCACAGGGCAGGCCAACCAGCTGGCAACTCTGTCAAGACTTCTGTGTTGTAGTCTTGAAAAGAATTCCTTCTTCAATTTTTCTCTCTCCCCTTACATTTTACTATAAGCAAGAAGGAGAAACCAGGCAGTTCCTTCAACACTATGCCTAGAAATCTCTTCAGCTAAATATCTGAGTCTGTCACTTATAAGTTCTACTTTCCACCCAGTAGTACAAAGTTCAAGTCCTCTGCCACTTTATAACAAGAATCACCTTTCCTCCAGTTTCTAATAACATTTCCCTCATTTCCATCTGAAACCTTACTAGAAGCAACTTTGACATTCATATTTCCACCAACAATCTCTTCAACCAATCAAAGCCTTTTCTATCAAGTGCCTCAAACCTCTCCCATGCTCTACCCATTACCAATTCCAAAGTCCCTTCCACATTTTTAGGTAATTTTTTACAGCAGTACACCACTTCATAGTACCAAAATCTGTATTAATTTCCTAGGGGTGCTATAACAAAGTGTCAAGATAGAGGTGGGTTAAAACAACAGAAATATGTTGTCTCAGAGTTCTGGAGGCTGGAATTCTGAAATGAAGCCATCAACAGGACCATACTCTCTCTGGTGGCTCTAGGGGAGAATTCTTCCTTGACCCTTCTTGCTTCTGGTGTTTGCTGGCTGTCCTTGGTGGTTCCTTGGTTTGTAGATGAAGCACTCCAGTCACATGCTTCTCTTCTCCCTGTGTGTCTTTACATCGTCTTCCCTCTGTGCCTGTATCTGTGTCCAAATATCCCTTTTCTGTAAGGACACCAGTTACACTGGATTAGGACCCTCTCTCATTTTAACTTGATTATTTCTATAAATACCTTATTTCCAAATAAGACCACATACTGAAGTACTAGGGGTTAGGACTTCAACATACATTTTGGGGGGAAATAATTCAGCCCTTAACAGTATGGGAAAGACATTAGTTATTCATGCTACAAATAAGGTCCAGGCTTATTTGGGCATACAAACCCCTTACAAGGCCACTCAGCATGCCATGTCCCACAAGTTGAAAATTACTAAATTCACTCCAAAGTTTGCATACTTTGAAGCAGTTTTTAGCCCAACTCCCTTATTTTATAAAAGGAGGAAATGAAATAAAAAATCAAATTCATATCTTTTGACTCAAAATTTAGCCCAACTGCTTCCCTGGTGGCGCAGTGGTTGAGAGTCTGCCTGCCGATGCAGGGGACACGGGTTTGTGCCCTGGTCTGGGAAGATCCCACATGCCATGGAGCGGCTGGGCCCCTGAGCCATGGCCACTGAGCCTGTGCGTCTGGAGCCTATGCTCTGCAACGGGAGAGGCCACAGCAGTGAGAGGCCCGCGTACCGCCAAAAAAAAAAAAACAAAAAAATTTAGCCCAACTGTATTATGTGATCCTACTCCACTCACTGCCTCTACCATTTAAATAGTAGAGACTCTAAGCAGGTGAGTTTTCAAGTAATTAAAATACTTGGGTAACCAAATATATGATTTCCCTGAACTTTAAAGGTCTTTGATTGGATATAAATATTTGTAATCACCTAAGTGGAAAAATAGTGCTTTAGAGTTATATCAGTCACCTCAGGCTAAATTATTATTTAGGAATAGAAGGCCATGAAACCTTATTGGCTTGCAGTGACAAAGCTGTATTCCTCACTCACATTACCTGTCCATCATGGATCAACTCTGACTCTGATCCACTTTATCTTCATGCTATTACCCAGACTGAGGAGTAGTCCCTTTCTGGCACATGCAGAAAGGAAAGGGAGGCCCAGGCACATAGTATCTTCCTAAGACAAAGGCTAGATCAGAAACCCCTCTGCCCCTCCTCCCTCAGCCTTACACACACCAAATAGCAAGCAACACAAATATACCACTGAGGAAGGTTTAAAGGCACGGACAAAGATCCGCACTCTGTGGCACATGTCACAAGGAAAGCTGAGCAATGAGGATGAAGTATGTACATTGAGAAAAACCCTCCATCACCACAACTCCCATCCTAAGCACAAGGCATTTTTAGAGGAAAGCTTGTAGTACTTTGAAGGTAACCATAGCAAAACAAAACCCAAGCTCCACTTAACTGCTAACTATATTTTCTCAAACCCCCAAATTATTGGCCTGACAAGAGGTGAGCCCATTTTTAGGAGTAAATAGCATTTACTCAAGTTTCTCTTTCTGCATGAGATGTCTGACATTCAATAAAAGGAATTATAAACACATAGAGAAAACAACCCATTGTCAAGAGAAAAAACAATTTAACAGTATCAAAATCAGAAAGGACCAAAGTGCTAAACTTTAAAATAACTATGGTTAATATGTAAAGAGTTTATTGGAAAATATGAACATTAGCATGAAATTTCAGCAGACAGATGGAAATCCTAAGAGTCAAATGGCAATAGAAGAAATAAAAAATGACTGCATTGGAGATGAAGAGTTTCTTTGTCAGGCTCATCAACAAATTTGACACAGCCAAGGAAAGAATCAGTGAATTTGAAGACAGATCAATTAGAAATTACTCTAATTAAAACACAAAGAGAAAAAAGTTAAAATCAGCAAATAAAATAAACAAACAAGCAGAAAAACAGAACAGAGCATTCAAAAGCTGTGTGACAATATCAAACAGTCTAGCATATGTGTAATTGGAGTTCTAGAATGAAAAGAAAGACAGAGATAATGATGCTGAAAAAGTATCTGAAGGAATAAAGGCCAAGAATTTTGGAAAAACAAAGTAGCAAATGACGTCAGACCACAGATCCAAGAATCTCAGAGTGCCTCAAGCAGCATAAATACTAGATACCCCATTTTACTGATCCTCTCCAGGACCCTATGAAATAGCTAATGTAAATGTCCATACTTATATACATGAGGAAAGACTAAGTATTTTGTCCATATTCACATAAGTTGTCATGGAGGCAGAACTCTGACATTTACCAAGGACTTGTTTTCTCCATCTGCTGCTCTGTTGAATTTGTTGGCCACCTCTCCTAAGTACCTGCTGTTCCATCTTGGGCCTATTACTTAAATGTCATTTTTTCTCTTTAAAAAAGTCTAATAATACAGCATTGAGTTCAGAAAATCTATTTAGAGAACCTGGCACCAAACTTGGCATAATTCTGTACTATAGAGTTCCTATGCTTTAGGGCTGTGGGGACCATCTATGAATCTCCTCTCAGAGTTATGGGCAGGAGGTGAGTATGGGCCCCTTCTACACTTAGATGCCCATATTTGTCTGAGAGTTCTGTAGTTTCTGTTCCTTATTGTAGCTGGAGGAAAGCGGGGAGCAAGACAGGCTTTCTATGGTGACTAACTTTTGTATTCTACATCCTTCAACTGCTCTCTCTTCCATAGTTGGAGAATTGTATATATCTAGTAAATTTGTTTCCTGAGGTCTAGGATATGAAAGGAGGGTTGGGGCAAATTCTTCTTGGCTTCATCTTCTCCCAAATATCTCTGTTATACCTAAACTGTTTCTTTAACATAATAATAATAATTATAATTATTATTATTATTTGCTCTTTATTTTCTCCAGTGACAGCCCACCTTTACAGCAATATTTGCTTCTTGTTTCTGAGCCTGATGGGAAAAATGTCACAGGGTTAAATATATGCATGCAATAATAGGAAGAAATAAAAATCACATCAGTTTATTATATCACATACTATTACTACGTCACTGTTATGATTACCATTATTATTGAATCACAATTAGTTTACAAAACAAACACTTCTCTTGTTCCTAAAACAATCCATTTCCATTGTATACATAAAAACCAAATAAAGCATGCTGTGGACACGCCAGAAATCCTCTAGCAATCTCCTAAATTATTGATGCCATATCTCCTGTATCCTTCCAGCTCCCAGCTCCTGCCCTTTAGCTTGTGGGCTTTCGTATCTCTTAGTTTTGGATTCCCTGCCTGGATTCTGAGAGTTCTTACCTCTAACCCATTGACTCTTCTCCTCCTGTCTGTCTCAACTAGCACACTCCATCCTTGTTCTGCCCGCAGGGACCCACACCTCAGCACAGACTCTCCCCAGCAAGCACGTAGACTCTTTTCAAGGCTGGGTAATAGAAACAAAGGAACAAAGTCTTCAACTAGCTCCAGCCAAAGTTTCTGTCTCTCTTTTTTTTTCTTTCTTAAAAAAAAATCTGCTTCAAAGTATGCAAACACTTATTGTGAAACATATTTCCCCTTTCTGTACAAAAGTATACAAACACCTCTGCTGACATATGGGCCCATGTGTTCCTTCACCAAGGTGTGATGAGACTCAGAGCAGCATATGCGCCAGGTGATGGAGAGCTTTCCACAGTGCGGGTGGGAGTGTTGCCATCTTGTGAAACAGGTGCATGAAAGCCCATGTGAATAGAAGGCCCTGTGAAGTGAAGTTGCGGTTACTCAGACCCACAGCTCTAACACGGGACTATTAGGTTCAGATGCGACTCTGTTTATTTAGCACCTTCCATGTACACTTAGTGGACTTTAGGACTTATTAAGTCACAAAAATCACCTTGCAGAATGAAAATTGTACCCACAGACTTAAGAACCGAGGACGTGAAGAAATTAGGTGAACTTTCTCTAGTGGCTCTTTTCAAATTTTAGCATCATGAGAATCACCTGGAAGGCTGTTGCAACACAGATTGCTGGACATGACCTCCCCACCCGCAGTTTCTGAGTCAGCAGCTCTAGGGCGGGGCTTTATAATTTGTACTTCTAACATATGCCCAGGTGATGCTGCTGCTGATGATCCAGGAACCACACTTTGAAAACCACTTTTCCATCATGCAATGCACAGTGCTGAAGTCTAAAACCCTGATAGGCTAAAGTAGGAAACATCAGGGCTATGAGTCAAAGCCAGGAAAGCCAAACCAGCCATTATGCTCAAGAGTCAGGGATAGGGCAGAAAACTGGATACCATGCCAATGAAGCCAGCATGGTGCTACGAGTGAGGGGCTAAGTCAAAGGACTTGAGGTCACTGCCACAGGCACATCCAGACTCCCTACCACTGGGTTAAAATGGCTGCCAGAGATGGGATTGGGGGGATGGAGCCATTGGTGTTTAAATGTCCATGGTGAGAGTGGCCAGGATAAGGTACCAGTTTTTTTGTTTGTTTGTTTGTGTATTGGGTTTTTTTTTTTTTGCGGTACGCGGGCCTCTCACTGTCGTGGCCTCTCCCGTTGCGGAGCACAGGCTCCGGACGCGCAGGCTCAGCGGCCATGGCTCACGGGCCCAGCCGCTCCGCGGCATGTGGGATCTTCTCAGACAGGGGCACGAACCCTCATCCCCTGCATCGGCAGGTGGACTCTCAACCACTGCGCCACCAGGGAAGCCTTTATTTATTTATTTTTTTTGAAGGTACCAGTTTTTGACTTCTAAATGTTTCACTTTTACTGTTCCTTAGTCATATGGTAAACTCAGATTTGATCAAAAGATAAGAATGCCAAACTGAAATATTCAGTCTCTGTGTGAGTTTGTGTGTATTTTAATAGGATTAGGGGAGTCTCCTTTAAACTTAAATATTGACGTTCTTCTAAATATGTACCCCCCCCGTTGGCTATGGAGGAAGGATGCACTCAGGACTAAAGGTAACTGCCCTTGACTTTGAAGATCCCATAATCTAGCAAGCAGTGTCTGTCCCAAGCCAGACTGTGACACTCGGCAGACGCAGAGGGAGAAGGGATTAATTAATTCTAATTTGAGAGAAGCGGTGTCAGAGGAGGCTTCATGGAAGAGGTGACATTTAAGTGTACCTAAAAGATGAACAGGGATTTTACTGGCAGAAACATTTTAAGAATGGCTTTCATCTAATATGTGGAAGAAAAATAATTAACTCTTCCAGTGAGGGAATAATGTTCTACCTTAGACTCATTTTCATCCATGTTAGATTAAAATTGTTTTCTAATTTTAAAAGACTTCCAAAATGAAGGTAAAAATATTCAGAAGAGGGCAGTTGTAATAAACACATTTTACAAAGGCAAAAAACCTCCCTGAGTAGAAAGCATTTTGTTTTATTCTAATCTCTTTGCTGCTTGCATCCCTGAAGCGAGCACTCCACTTAGATCTGTCGAATTTTCTGAATTCCACTGTGTGTTTGCACAAACTTCTTAGAGTGTAAAACAAAGAAAATTTTGTGCCTTAGAGCATCTTTTTCAGTCCACAGACAGCACATTGGTGGGAAGAATTAGCTGTTAGTATTAATAGTAGTAAAACACAATAATTATAATATGCATTGCTTGCTAATTTTCACTGATGGACTTGTATTAGTCTGCTTGGGCTGCCATAACAAAATACCACAGACTGGGCAGCACAGACAACAGAACTGTATTTCTCACAGTTCTGAAGACTGAAGTCCAAGATCAAGGTGCCAGCAGGGTTGGTTTCTGGGGAGGACTCTTCCTGGCTTGTAGACCGCCTATCACTGTGTCCTACAATGGCCTTTCCTCTGTGCATTTGCAGAGAGAGAGACAGAGAGGTCTCCAGTCTCTTCTTTTTCTTATAAAGACACAAATCCTATCAGATTAGGGGCCCCACACTTATAATCTCATTAACCTTAATTACCTCCTTAAAAGCCTATCTCCAATTACAGTTACATTCAGGGATTAGGGCTTCAACGTATGAATTTGGGAGAAACAAAATTCAGCCTATAACAGGACAAGACTGTGATTTCCGTGAAGCTACAGCACCTATGAAAGTGGAAACTCAGGCCTCCATGTGCCAATACCTATGGGGCGGACCAGGTTACCTCTCTTAGATGTGGAACTTGTTCTCTCTTGCATTGCTGTTTCATAAGACATGTATCAATATCTCTTGTCCTTTCAGTATGAAGACAGGTAGATGCTTTAATTGACGATTTAAGAAAATCTGTATGAACATCAACAATTATACTGTGCTTTCAGGAGCTAATTAAGTGTATTTGGCTATTTTACCACATGTGAAGTGGTCCAGAATGCTGTGCTTTTATTATTCTGCTTCTGCTATTCATGGTCTTTCTTTTTTCCTTGTCTGTAGCTTTAAGTATACTTACTGCTTCTAACATGCCATTTTCATCATTTTAGAAAATCAAAGGAGACATAAATTAGCATAGACTAATTAACACTTCATTTTTTAACTTATCCAAAAAAAGATATCAATTCCCTCTGCAAACTCTTAATCTCACTCTGACCTCAAGGGAGCCCTCCTTGAATCAGACATAGAAAAAAATTGTCCTAAATAGGGCCACCATAACACTATGCCTCCTCCTCTTCCTACAAAATAGAACCTAGAGTAGAAAAAGAAAAGGAATTATAGAAAATGTTGAATGAGGCTAATTTTCCTTTGTCTCATTGGCTGGTTTGCTACTATGATAAATGTGTTCACCTTCTGTGTACGGGCACCATCATCTTTGAAGCAATAACCATAAATGCCATTTGCTGAATGCCTACTCTGTCCCAGGAATTTTATGTAGTCTATCTCTTTTAAGCCTTATCAGCCTCTTATTTAAAAATTAACAGCCACTATTTATAGGTGAGGAAACTCAGGCTTAGAGTGAATAAGTAAGAAGGTTGCCCAGTGCCATGGACCTAAAGAATGGGAAAGTCAAGTGAGACATAACACCTATGTTCTTTGCATGACACCAGGCAGAGCCAGTGTGGGTCTGCAGTTAGCAAGCATCTAGCCTCTCATCCAAGGGAAAGTGTAAAGGGAGTCTTGGGATCGGTAGTATTCTTGGGCAGTTCACAATGATTTGTTATCTGCCTGCACTCATTTCAGAGTAAAGCAACTGAGAATTTTTTTCCTGCTCCAAAGCCAGACCCAGCCCCAGGTTAGCCTCAGCCTCATATATATTAAGTTAACAAATGTTTCCCTGTCTCTTTTCCTGCTGTAGTTGTTAGTGCATTTTTCTTCATTCGCTAAATGTCTAATGTATTTTCATCTTCAAACCCTTTCCATAAGGCTAGTGGCTAGTGGTTCTTCCCTTATTTCCCCTGGGCTGTTGTATTTCCCCAAATTGTTCACCATATGAGATAGTGGAAATAATCTGTAATGGAGGCTCAGAAGACTGGGTTCTCACTTTGGCCCTCCCCAGACTTGTGTGGCTGCGGACAAGTCCCTTCCACTCTCTGAGCTTCAGCATCCTTGTCTGTAAAGTGAAGAATTGGGTTTTAGAATCTCTAAGATCTAAGATAAGCTGACCTCTCCGCCAGTCCCACCGCACGGCGATCTGCACAACCTCCTCTGTTGTGAGCAAAGGTGTGTGAGATACTACTTCCGCCATAATTATCTTCCCAAATGGAAATATCTCCCACTGGCCCTCTCTACCTTAGAAAAGAGGAGGGTTTCGTTTATTCTTCAAACTCCCAGAATCCTTCCAAATCAGTGTTTAACATTCATTTATTTAACTAACAATTAATTAACTAACAATGTGGTACAAACGAGAGATTCAAAGATGAGCAAGACACAAACCTTGCCCTCAGGTACACAGACAGGCAAATAGAGGAAATTCAGAGGAGGGAACCTCTCTTCCCATGGCAGGTGCCAACGTTAAGGAAATTCTTCCAGAAGAGGCCATAGTGAAACTTAGTCCTTAAAGCTAATTATTAAAGTGTTTATGAGCCCAGATTCTACAGTCAAACAGATCTAAGATCAATCCTGGCTTAAATAATCAGTAGCCATATGACCTTGAACAAGTTACGTAACCTCTTTATGCCTCTTTTCTTCATCTGTAAAATAGGAATTGTAACACTAAATTCATAGGATTGTTAGGAAGAGCAAATTATATATATTTATTAAAAGCATATAAGCACGTACCATGTGCCAGGAACCAAGCTAGATTCCAAGAATAGTGTGTTAAAAATATTTAAAATATATATATGTAATATACATATAAATATATATATGAAATATATATATATACAGGTATGAGAAATCAAAAAGTCTCAGGCATTATTCTAAGCACAGTGCATGTATTCATTCATTTAGTACTCACTACGATCTATGAGGTAGGCACTATTATTATCTATTATTTTCCCTAGTTTAGAGATGAGGAAACAGGCCCAGAAAGAATAAGTGATTAGCTCAAGCTGAGAGAAGTGTTTATTTAAAAATCTTCCACTGTAATTGTAACAGGGAAGAACAAATCTGATTCCATATTGCATCTGTTTCTTTTACTTTAACCTTTGTATTCTATTGCTTTTGCTACAAGTTAATCACGAAAGGGATGTTGCCTATAGCTTAAAGTATACATAATGGCCCATCTCCAGGAACCCTGATAAGCTAAAATACCTTTGGTTAACTCACAGGAAACATCCTGACCAGACTCACTTGTGAATGGCTACAGGACAGAAGAAATTAACACATCTCCTCTGGAGTCTGGCCAGAACCAGGAAATATTTGCAACAACTTATTGCTTTTTTACTTTACCTCCTCACCTCCCCCTCTTTGTTCTATTAAAAAAAATAGCATCTAAACCCGGGCAAGATGGTTCTTTGGGACGCTAGTAGACCATTTTCTCGATCCACTGCTTCCTGAAGAAAGTCACTATTCCTTGCCCCAACAATTCGTCTCTCTCGATTTGTTGGCCTGTCATGTGGTGAGCAGTATGAGCTTGGACTCATATGTTATCCATGTTATATAACATATGTTATATGTTATCCATATAACATATTTATGGATCTGACTATTTCTCCTTTTATTTCTGTCAGTTTCTTGTTCATATGTTTCTGAAGCTATGTTATTAGGTATATACAAATTAAAATTGTGATATCTTATTGGTGGATTTACCCCACCCCTTGGTATAGTTACAAAAAGCTTTGTTTATCAGTACTCTTTATCTGGCAACCTACTTTGCCTGATATTAGTACAGCAATACTAGCATTCTTATGATAAATATATACTTGGTATATCTTCTTCCATACTTTTTACTCCAAATTTTTTAAGTCCTTATATTTAAGATGCATCTTTTATAAAGCACCTATAGCTGAATATCCAGCTTGAAATGTTTTCACTTTTTATTGGAATAGTTATTCTGATTACATTTAATGTGATAATGTGCTTATTGATATATTTGGGTTAAAATCTACTATCCTCCAAATTGTTTTCTCTTTATCCTTTGTATTTTTTGTCTTTTTATATTGTCTTCTTTGGATTTATGATGTATCCTTTTATTATATCATTTTTCCTTTCTATTAGTGTGTAAAGAATGCATTAAATTTTTTTTCCTTACACTTATTTTACAGATTACAACATATATCCTCACTTATCATTCTTCTATAAATTAGTACTTTTATCACTTAAGGAATTCAAGAACTTTAGAACACTTGAACTAAATTTGCCTTCATTTTCCTTTTTGTGCTACTGTTGTTATGAACTTTAATCCTACATATATGTTAAATATAATAAGTAGTTACTACCATTTTATACAGTCTATATTAATTTAGATTCACCTTGCACATTTACCCTTTCCATTACTTTTTAATCCATTTTGCATTTCCATACTTCTATTTGAGACCATTTTCCTTTTGTAGGAATAACTCACTTCATTATTTCCTTTTGGTAGATTTACTGGCAATGAATAATCTCTATAAGTTTCTTTGAAAATATCTTAATTTCCCCTTTATTTTAGAAGAATATTTCCATTGTGATTATAATTCTACACTGGCAATTATTTTCTCTTAACATTATAAAATGTTCATCCCATTATCTTCTCACTTCTGTCAGTTATTTCTCACCAAATTTATTAGTATACTCAATACAATTCTAATCAAAATTCCAGCAGGCTTCTTTTGTAGAAATCAGTGAGGTGATTCTAATATTTATGTGGAAATAAAATAGCAAAGGATCTAAAATAGCCAAAATAACTTTGAAAATGAAGAACAAAATTGAGAGACTTAAACTACCTGATTTTAAGACTTACTGCAAAGCTTCAGTATTCACAACAGTTTAGTATTGGCTAAAAGACTGACATACAGATCAAGGTAAGAGAAGAGTGAATACAGATATAGATCTACACATGTGTGGTCACTGGATTTCTGACAAAGATGTCAAGGCAATTCAATGAGGAAAGTCATTTCAACAAATGGTGCTGAATCAACTAGATACCCATAAAGAAGCAAACATCAACTCTTCCTCCATATTCAAAATGTACTCAAAACAGAACGTAGAACTAAATGTGAAACCTAAAACTATAAAACTTCTAAAAGGAAGCATAGGAGAAAATCTTTGCAGGCTTGGGGGAAGGCAAAGTTTTCTCAGATAGAGCACAAGCAACATGAACCATAAAGGAAAGAAATGATAAATCACATTTCATCAAAATTTAAAAGTTTTTCTCTTCAAGATATCTCATTAAGAAAGTCAAAAGGCAAGTCACACACCATGATAAAATATTTGCAACACATATATCAAGGGACTTCTATCAAGAATATGTAGTAAATTTTTACAAATCAATAACAAGAAGACAAACAACCCCTTAAGAAAATGGGCAGAATAAAATAGATAACTAATAAGAACCTGCTGTATAAAAAATAAATTAAATAAAATTCAAAAATTCATAAAAAAGGAAAATGGGCAGAGATTTAAACAGGTACTTCATGAATTAAGACATATTAACTGTCAATAAACATTTGAAAATATTATCAACATCTTTAGGCATCCAGGATATTAAAATTAAAACCAAATCCATTAGGAAAGCAGAAAAGTGGCAGGGCAGGAATAAAGACGCAGACATAGAGAACAGACTGGAGGGCACAGTGGTGAGGTGGGGGGGGGGGGACAGGGGAAGCTTGGATGAAGTGAGAGAATAGCACTGATGTATATACACTACCAAATGTAAAATGGATGGCTAGTGGGAAACTGCTGCATAGTACAGGGAGATCAACTTGGTGCTTTGTGACCACCTACAGGGGTGGGATAAGGAGGTTGGGTTAGGGAGGGTGAGAGGGAGGCTCAAGAGGGAGGGGATATGGGGACATATGTATACATATAGCTGATTCACTTTGTTGTACAGTAGAAACTAACACAATATTGTAAAGCATTTATACTCCAATAAAGATGTGAAAAAAAAAATCTTACCAAATGTTGGTGAGAATTTAGAACAGTTGGAACTCTGTTTCACTGCTGTTGGAAATACAAAATGGTACAACCACTTTAGAAAACACTTTGGCAGTTTCTTTAAAAATATATATATGTGTATATCATATATATCATATATATTATATATATGCATGTATCATAAAATCCAACCACTCTACTACTAGGTATTTACTCAAGAAAATCAAAAACATATGTCCACAAAGACTTTTTCACAAATTTTCATAGCAGCTTTCCTTGTAATAGGCAAAAGCTGAAAATAGCCCAAATATCCATCAATAGGTGAATGGGTAAACAAACTGGAATAATCAAGCAATGAAACATTCTCAGCAATGAAAAGGGATTAACTATTTATACATTTCATACATACAACATGAATGAATCTCAAATTTTCCATGCTGAGTAAAAGAAACCAGGCAAAAGAGTACACACTATATTGTTCTACCCATATCAAAAGTTATAGACTATCTAAACTAATCTATAGTGACAGAAAACAAATCAGCTCTTGCCTGGGGATGGGGTAGAGGGAGGACTGGATTACAAAGGGACAAAAGGAACTTTTCATAGTAACAGAAATGTTTAGAATCTTTATTGTGGTGATGGTTTCACTAGTATATACATATGTCAAAACTGATCTAATTGTACACTTTAAATATGTGTGATGTAGTGTACTTTAATTAAGCTTCGATCATTTTTTTAAATCAGCTATCAGCCTTATTGTTCCTTTAAAAATAATATGAATTTTTTTCATCTGACTGCTTTCAAGATTTTCTCTTTGTCTTTGGAGTTTCAGCAGTTTGCTATGAAGTGTTCATGAAACATACACCAAAATTGCTTGTATCGATACTTCTTGAAGTTATAGATTTCTTCAGTTTTGTGGCTTAATGTCTTTTATAAGTTTTGGACAATTCTTAGCCCGTAGTTCTCCAAATATTCCTTTTCCTCTATCTTCTCTTCATATCCAACTGGGTTTCTAAATATGCATATGTGAGACCCTTTCTCCATGTTTCATATTCCTTTGTGCTTTTCTCTACATTTTCCACTTTTTTCTTTCTATTTCTGATCTTTTTTACTAATTTTTCTTCCTGTTATTTACTCTTTCTATGTCCAACCTGCTGTTAAAACTATTAACTTCTGAATTTCAATAATTATATTTTTCACTGTAAACTTCCTTTTAACTATTTTCTAGATTGTCTTCTCTGATGAAATTTTCCATATTTGAAGTCTAGAGGGATTTTGTATTCTACAAGATGCCTGTCTTAGATCGAGATTCTATAACAAAATACCATAGACCAGGTGGCTTAAACAACAGAAATCTGTTTCTCATAGTTATGGAGGCTGGGAAGTCCAAGATCAAGGTACTGACAGATTCAGTTCTTGATGAAGACCCTCTTTCTGACTGGCAGATGGCTGCTTTCTCCCTTTTTCCTCACATGGTGCAGAGAGGAAGCTCTGGTGTCTCTTCCTCTCATTATAAAGGCACTAACCTCATCATGAGAGCACCACCCTCATGACTTTATCTAAACCTAATTACCTCCCAAAGGCTCTACCTCCAAATATTATCACATTAGGGGTTAGAGCATCAATACATGAATTCTTGGGGACACAAACATTCAGTCCCTAGCAAAGCCCTTAACACGTAATCCTAAGTTGTTTTACTGCTTAGCCAGAGGGTTGTTTTACTGCTATGTGCTTAATTCATTCCAAGTGGGAGTAAATCAGAATACTCCTAACTAATCTTGCTTTCTCATTGCTAATTCTCCAGTGAAGTTCTCTGGAAAGTGTTGTCATAGTACATTTTTTTTCTTATAACCAAAATGATTAACCATTTTGCATATAAAAATGATTTTCACTAGCTCACGTCCTCAAATCCTTTGATTTACCCTCATTTTACTGGATTTAAGCAGACCCATGCACATTTTAAATCCAGCCTGGGGGAAAAATGTAGTCTAAGAATTAGGAGATAGGAATTATTAGTCTCAACTCCACTACTTACTAGCTTTTGGCCCTAAGCAAGTCAAATTTCCCTTCCTACCTTATAAGAGCACTTTAAGATACAAAGGATGTAAAATTGCAATTGTAAAATCTAAAATACTCAAAATAACTATTCCATAAATATTTTAATAAATACCAAGTAACACGGTCTGATATAACAAGCTATGTGACCTTAGGAAAATTTGGGGATCCAGGATTCAAACATAGATATCTGGCGCCAAAGCTAATGATCTCAGCCATTACATCATACTACTTTTTTTTTTTACTTTATTTTATTTATTTATTTTTGGCTGCCTTGGGTCTTTGCTGCATGCGGGCTTTCTCTAGTTGTGGCGAGTGGGGGCTACTCTTCATTGCAGTGCACGGGCTTCTCATTGTGGTGGCTTCTCTGGTTGTGGAGCATGGGCTCTAGGCACGCAGGCTTCAGTAGTTGTGGCAAATGGGCTCTAGAACACAGGCTCAGTAGTTGTGGCGCATGGGCTTAGCTGTTCCGTGGCATGTGGGATCTTCCCAGACCAGGGCTTGAACCCGTGTCCCCTGCATTGGCAGGTGGATTCTTAACCACTGCCCCACCAGGGAAGCCCCCATACTACTTCTTATTGAAAAAATTCTATGAGACAAGATGTGGTACTTTTCCAGATTCATGCTACAGGGAATATGTAACAATTGACCTGATGTGGGATCATAATAAATTGAAAACAACTTAAGCAAACAGCTAAAAATATATTTTTTTACATTAAATTTACTTCATTCACTAGTACCCTCCTCTTTTCTCCACTTCTGTTATTATTGACCTTTCCTCTTGCTCTCTTTTACATTCTAGCCTTGCCCATCCAATCTGAAAACACAACTCTGGTACTATCTTGCTTTCAACCTAAACTCCCTTTTTGCTTTGAACAGAATCAGGTTCTTTTCCTAAAAACAGAAATTATATGAGAGAAGAGAAAGATAAGAAAGAAAGGGGTAGAAAGTAAATCTGGCAGAACTTCACCACTGGCAAATTTTCTCAAGAGCAAAAGTTCTGCAAACCAACTCCCGACTGCTGACCCAGTCATCCCACTTATAGATCAAAACAGGTTGGAGGAAGTCAATGATGGTGGTAAGGAGAAGGGATGTTTGCAGGTGTAAGAGAAATAGATTTGCCCAGAAGTGACTGGTCACAGAGGTTAAAAACCAGGTAAGGATATATCTATTTCTGTGATTCAAAGATATATCTGCAAGTAGTGATTTTTAAATTATTAATTTGAATATGTTACAGGGAATTGTGCTCAATCCTGTTTCTCACAGCCTCGAAAAAACCAGACTGACTCGTCCTAACTGTGTTCACTCATTGACCTGGATCCCTGAGACATGTGGGTCTGTGACGTCTATAAACTTTGGTGAAATCTGTACACTTTACTTTCTTATGAAGTTACCACTTTTGCAATTTGAATAGGATCATATTTTCTGCCCTGGTGCTGTTCTCTCCAACTCATAAACATTCGAATGTTACAATGACCCTTTTATAATACATAACCTACTATAGATACTTCACTTTTTCAATTGATCTAAGTCAAATATTAAGGTCAACTATTATAATTTACATACTGGCTTTTGAGAATGGATATAAAAAGCTCTTCAAAAGCCTAATGGGCCTTCCTGACTTTCTTTGTGGTCCACTTGGTCATCAGTCTGTTCTGCAGCTTCACTAGTGTGTATGTTGTGGTTACGACCCTTGCTGTGAAGTCATGATGGGTACATTTTATATTCCACAGACTGCATAATAGCTTTAATCTGTTCAAAATAAGTATCTGATTGTGCCCAATCCAGTGGATTTTTCAGATGAAATGCCCCAAAGCACAAAGACTCTGTCTTTAAAAAGCTCAAAATATGTACACATTTATATTATAAAGTTTACATGACTTAACATTGTGTACATGAAGAGGAAGTCTCTTTGTTTGCAATGACTCAGTGTCCAACATTCCAAAGATAGGTAAACGGGTGTCTACTGTGATGAGAGGCTCATGTTCTAGGGAAGCCCTAGGCAGGCTACTAGATTGCCTTACTGAATAGCAGCTATCTCTGCTCTCAGAAATCAAAGGGGAAAATGACCTATATATGAGTGTGGAGTCAGAAGCAAAGATGGAAGGATCCAGGTTTTTGTGGGATTCTTAGAAGATCTTTCAGTGCTTTTGGACATAATGCACTGGGGGATGAAAGGGGAGAGGTACGTGAAGGTGGCATTCAGGAAAATCCATTTTACCAAACACATAAAATCATTTTGTGTGTGTATTCTAAAGGAAATGGAAGCCATATGTTTCTGATTCATTTACATGTAATCCATCAAAATATTATTTTGTAAGAGATATTTAATGTCCAAGAAACCTGCCAAGCCTTCTTATAAACGTTTTTTCCAAAGGACCAGCTGCATTGAGGCAGCTGTATAAGAAGTTATCCTTGAAAAATGGAACTGGTTTCAAAGTCCCAAGCACATTTTAAACTTCTCAAGGGCAGCCTAGCATAATAGAAATAGCACAGGCTTTAGAGTTGAACAGTCTCTGATTTAAAATCTGGTTTACGTCTTACTAACCAACACAAAAATATATTTCTAGGTATTTATTTGTTTAGTGTCTAGTTTGTGCTAGACAGAAGACAACATTGAATTAGGGATACAATACTTGATAAGTAGAATAAACAATATTTCCTTGTCATTAATATAGTTAATCAATTTCTCTGAGCCTATATTTTCTTATTCTGAGAAATGGAGCTAGTAATGCTCATCTTAAAAGGTGTTCAAGAAAATCATTTAGCATGAAACACAATGCCTGGCAAGCAAGACACACTGAAGAAAAGGAGCTGTCTTTCATTTTCAACCTCTTTCCATTTAAACCACCTTTGCTCTTCAGTCTGTCTGCACACACACCCTTACGTGAGGTCCCTGCTCCTCTAGTACCCACAAAGACCACAATCGCTAGAATGCCTCACATACATTTACCACAAGATAAAAGTGGCATCTTTCTCAGAAGTGTAAAGCAATATACTTTAGACTAGAACTAAATGGCAATTTGTATCGAGGATAGTGGAAAAAAGCATGAACTTGGGAATAAACACAGACTTAACTTGAATTTTAAATTTTCCATTCACAACTTTTTACCCTGGTCAAGTTTCTGAGCTTCAGTTTCTACATCTGTAAAATGGGATTAAAGTGACCTAATATGTAGTGCTGCTGTGACAAATTAAACAGAATAGTAAATGGAAAGTGCCTAGCCCAATAATGGCAGATCTTATGACTTCCAAAAAAATTAAATCAAAATGTTTCATTTCAAGGGTTTAATGTTCAAAACCACAATGCTGCAATCTTCTTGGTAGATCATAACCTGTTTAACAATTAAACTGTAAGCAATCTGATAAACTCAACAACTTTACCCACGAAATTTACATACTTACACTCATTGAGTGTCTTGAAGTTGCCCTAGGTTAAACCTCTATAATGAGAATGCAAATACATAATATATGGTTTGCTAGTCTCCCAGTACAGACATGACTAATCAATCACAGAAAACTTTTCTACTAAGCATAAGCTGACTCAAAATTCTTTCCTCAGCACTTCATGAAGCCACTACCAATGACCTGGAGCTGGCAAGCATTTGCATCCCTGATATAATTCATCAAACAGTTTGCATGATCCACTCTCCTGAAACTTCAGGTCTATGCAACAGACATTTATTTAGCACTTACTATGTACCTGGGCAAAGAGTTATAGAGATAAGTAAGCTATGACCCTGTCCATCAGGTGCACTACAAGGCAGAATAAATAACTGTTAAATAGAAATATGAATTGCTATAGAGAAGAGGAGCATTAAATAATTGAAGGAATGGAGAATTAATTTTTTATTTGTTCACTCTATCCAGAGCGCCTAGAATAGAACTAGCAAGTCATAAAGATCAAAAATGGTTTGTTAAGCAAAGAAATGAGAATGAATTTGCGGAGCGCCTATTTTGTTCATTTGATATTTGTTCATTTAGAAAACAATGCACACTAAGTGGGAAAGTTGGGGGACATCAAAAGGAGAGCAGCACTTGAGCTGAATTTTGAAGGATAAGACACTTTCTGCCAGAGAGAAGAAGGAAGACATTCCTAGCAGAAAAAATGACCTGGACAAACACAAATGAGTATGAAAATTCACAGCCTAAGGATGCTTTATATTTTTACAGATTTGGAGCATATGACTAACCCCAGCAACCTCCTAAGTTTGGACAGACAGAAAAGAACAATACCTGTGGCCAAGTGGAATAGAGAGCTAGGTCTAAGGAAGCTGGTGAAAGATGCCAAAGAAAGAAGCTGCTTTTCCTTGTTGTTTGGACTTTACTCATGCTATTTTCCCAGCAGTCACTGCTGCCTGCTTGATCATTAGCACCCGAACATCTTGTTTGTTTCCACCAGACGGAAGTAATATACAATTATGCAAATTATCTTAACTCTCAGTAAGGAATCACAGGCCAGTCAATAATGTTGATGCATTATAAAAGGGCAGCTCCTCCTGGAAGAAATAACATGAAGAGCCGATCATAAGCAAACATTTTGAAGCCTGCAGAGGACTGGTCCCTGCAGCACAATCTATTATCATATTTCCACATAATTAGTTTGTTTTCCACTTGAAATCAGAAAACGATTCGACATTGCCTTCCCTGCCTCAGGATGGAAGAGCATTCGCAGGAATTCTCCTGCGAAGGTTCATATGGTGAATAATTAGTGAGAATTAATCTGTGGAAATTAAAGTTTGGAATATTGTAGAACTCATGAATAGTGCATGGGACAATTGGGTGGAGGAAAAGAAGAGCGGCCCTTCCGTGGTAGACAATCACAGATGACTGCTGGCAATCCATTTTTTAATCAGTGCAGCACAAGCCAGAGAGTTGAATATGGCTCCTGGCTGTGGAGAAATACTGTCATTTTACAGGCAGGATAAAGAAACGTTTCCAAAGAAGCTTATCTCTGTGTCCATTTTCAGCAGATTTTATTTAGAAGGGATGCGCTGGAATGAGAGGGCTTTTCTCCAGTCGATGCTGATGACATTACTTTAATCTTTGCAATTGCCCTATGTTTGTGACTTTATTATCCCCATTTTACTGACAGGGAAACTGGGACTTAAAGAGGCACAGCGATTGACTGGAGTCACTAGCTTCTAAGTGAAGGCACTGAGATCAAAAGGCAAGTCCTTCTGATGCAAAACGCAATAGCTTAAGGGTAAACAATGCATGAGCTGAAATCAAACCGATGTAGATTCAAAGTTTTAAACCATGTAAGTATCAGTTTCCTCAACCGAAGTGTATATGATGAAGGAATATAGTTCATAAAGTTGTCTGAGGGCTACGTGAAACAGCACGTACAAGTCCTTCATACAGTATCTGGCACATAGAAGGACACAATAAATTGTATTTATATTAAAATGTTAGTACAAATTATTTCTCAAAGATTACTTTGACACTAAAAAATATAGGCATCTCATCATGCCCTGAGAAGAATCACCTCAAATAATTTCAGGATCAACTTATAATTCCCTTTCTCCTACAACCCTATGATGGCAGTTTTCCCAAGCATCTGCTTACCTGAAAATAAGTTTAAATGGAAAATTTGAAAATGATCAGGGTTAACGTTCTCCAATTATTAAGTGATTGGAAAAATGGGACAGGAGGAACACATGGCAGAGGAGCATTTTTTAGAAGTAGAAAACAAAGATAATTTTTGTGGATTATAGAGTGATTTTATTTTCCATGGCTGTAGCCCACTTTAGCAATAGTTTCTTATGATTACTAGAACAATATGGTCACTGGAGTTGAAAATACAATAATAGTAAAAGAAACAGCATGATTTCAAAGGAACAAATAGTTTATTTTCTTTTTTCTCCAATTAAAAATTTAAAACTTATTATAAAAGAAAACTACATGGAAGTAGAAAGGAAAAACTCACCATAACCTTAAAGATTTCCTCCTCCCTCCACCGTTAACGTTTTTGACATTTTGGGTGTTTTCTTCCAATTTTTTTCTGGGCATATTTTTTCATAATTGTTGTCATACTTTCTCTGCAATTTAAATGTTCATTTTCATTTAAAATGGTAAAATAAGTATTTTTACTAAGGTTCTAAAAGCATGAGCATTTTATAAAGTAAGACATAATCAATATACAGAGTATTAATTGCTCTCAAAAACAAGGAATTCTTTTCAGATTCAAAGATCACCTTTTGTTTCTTTATCTGAGAGAACAGTTTCTAACCCAGATGCACATTTTCCTCTCAGGCATCTGTTGGATTTGGAAGAGGTTTCCAGATTGAGTTGAGAAACGGTCATTACAGTTAAGCTGCAGCTTCAATCTTGAAAATGAATGAATGGATCCAGTCCAGTCCTTTGGCTGGGACCCAGTCTTTAAAATCCAGCAGAACAATGAGAATGTGGCTTCGCAGCCAGCTGGTATCAGACTTGGGCAGGGAGAGTGTCAAAATATTAGTGACTTTTTTACATTTGTCAAAGCTGAGGCCAATACAAAAAATGCAGACAGCTTGCAAATGCGGGTTGTACACCAAAGGGTCTGTGTGTGTGTGTTTTTTTTCAATCCTGCCCACCGGATGTCAACATTTCCTTGCTTTCTGACTACATCTCCAGCAAAGACAGAGTGAAATATCTTTTACTTGGAATATGAAAACCACTATAGATTTATCATCAACGCATCAGCCAGTAATTTATTACACCAGGGCAATGTACTCAGCTGGAATAAAGGGGCCATCAGCATTTTCATGGTAATCCTTCCTTTTCTTTCCTCGATTTATAACTCATCTGCTTACTCAGTTGTTCCTGAACCTGGCAGGCAAGGTCTCAGTGGGAGAATAAATATATTTATACAAATTGTTTAAGAAATGCTGCCCACATTGAGTTAGAAAAATAAGCATATGCTAGTGCTGTCTGGCACTCTCTTTGCAATTCCTGTATCTCTCCAAAAGGGAAAAAAACTACAACTGAACATTTTCATTTTATTTTTCAAAGAAACATTGCTGGCAGCCAACGTACAATATGGGCTTGATGGGTTGGAGTTTTCTCTCTCTCTCTCTCTCTCTCTCTCCTCTTTATCTTTTTCTTTGCCTTTTTCAAGGAAAATTATATAGGAGAATAAGCTCATTGCTTCCAGCATAAAAGAAAATCAATTATTCACATGCATATACAGCTGAGGTGTCTTTTTCTCCATCTCTTTTCCATATTCCTAGATAAAATTGGGCTGTTTTGTGTGCATGACCATCTCGTGTTCCATGTACCTGGTCAGACACCTCATGTCTGTATTATCTCCTTCCATCACCTGTGAACTGTGTAAACTTAGGCACATAAACCTTACTGAGCCTCAGTTTCCTTGATTGTAATATGAGGACATTAAATGCTCATCTTGGGATTTTATTGTGAGTAATGTGTAGCCCTGTGTTAGACACCTAATATTCATTCTAGAAATGCCTGATGCCTTCCCCTTTTTTTTGCTGCATGAGGTGAGATTTATCCTTATTAAAGTGGAGATAGAAGAAGAAGAGGGAGTGGGGAAGGAGGAGGAGGAGGAAGGGGAAAAAGAAAAGAAAAAGAAGAAGGAAGTAGAGCCCATGGAGCCACTAATAACAATAATGAAAATTAATAAACAGCATTTCTACAATATTTATAGCTATAAGGCACTTGTATTGTCAGTAAGCTTCACAGAAACCTAGTGAATTAGTTGTTATAATTATTCCCATTTTACTGATAAGAAAACTGAAAGTCTGAAAGATTAGGCAACTTGTGTAAAGATATTATATTCTGAATGACTAACCAGGTACAAGAGAAACAATGATAATGACAATGTTTGACAATATTGAAATTTACATAAGCCTTGTGCTCCTGAAAAACAGCAATGGTCAAGAAATTCCTTTCACCTCCTTTTATGTTCCCCAAAATGGCTTACTGCAAAGAACCACCATTCTCTGTGTGACTGACATATGACTCAAGGATGACACCTTGTTTACTTGCGACAAGACTAGACTCAGACAAAATTCCCATTCTTTGTCTCATTTATGATTAGTTGAACCGTCTCGTTCTGATGACCGATTTGGTCAACATGCCCATAACTTGACATGATCAAATGTTTCTGAGGGTTCTCTCTTTCTGCCAGATCTCTGAACTTTGGCCCACCAAGGAGCATGGAACTTGGAATAACCCCTCTTGAAAGATTTCTGAGAATCAGCTGATTTCATTGGTGTTTATTCCTCCCTATATAAGAAAATCCCTTTTCTGACTGAGATGCTTGTATATCTTATAGTCAAAGAATTCTCTCCATTGCAATAGTCTCACTTTCCTGACTGCAATATTCTTTTCAAATAAAGTCTCTCCTTACTTTACTTGAGGTTTGCTTTTTATTTGATATGTTAGTAATAATATTAATGATTGTTAACGTTGTGTAGTACCTGGAATTAATTAATTAATCAATTTTCACCAGAATCATAACCTGTATTTGTTATAGGTTATGGCTACGTTTTTTTTAATGCTTTCCCATTAATTATCTCTTCAACACGATTCTTCAACATCAATAGGACAATTATTGCCCCATTTAAAAAATAAAGTTCATGAGGATGAGAAATAAAGTGACTTATCCAATAGAATCTAGTAAGTGGGAGTAAAGCGGGCAATTCTGGATAAGAACAAAGGTGTTCTGTTACCTGGCCCACTATTCTTTCAGTTATTGCATGAAAACAAACCAGGCTGGGCTTATACTAATTTGAAAAAGGCCAGTCATTTGTGGATTGATGATAAAGGATGAAGCTTAAACTGTAGGCCTCTTCACTTATACATCACCTCCAAAACCTAATTTTGATTCATAATTTTATTTTCTTTTCCTTAGAGTCCAACACACACTGTAAACTCTTCAAATTCCATAAATACCCTGAGGATAATGCCAATATGTTGCATGAGAAATATACTCATATGATTCTACTCTTACAAAATCACTCCCTTCTAGGCAGTACAATGACAGAATTTCCACAAAGACAGTTTTTTAAGGCACTGTTTCCTGAAGCGTGTTCTGCATAATGCTAATTTTATGAAATGTTAACAGGTGATCCACAAAAAAGAGAATTGGCAGTCAAACAAAGGAGAGTCATTAAATTACAAAAACTAATTTTTTTAATCTGCAGGACTCATCATAGCCTTTAAGACGTTAATCAAAATAGCAATTCTCGAGAATTCTTTTTTAATGGACAATTCGCTTGCATTAACATTCCTAAAAACAGTTTTAAAACGTGCTGGATTAAGGAACTAGGTCTCCAAGGAACCTCTATTGAAAAGGAAATATACAATGCAGGGACAATAAAATAAAGTTTTCTATACTTTGGAATAAATCAATCAGATGAATTTTTAGGTTCTTTGCAAGACTCTTAGAATACCAGAAAAAGGTCAGTCTGGACAGGTAGTCAGCAATGATCTTGTACCCAGGTGATGCCTTGGTGGGCAGCCTAGGTGGAAGGCTAAGGTATGTGGAGGTATTTTGCCTATAACAAGAAGCAAGCCCAAGGAGACACAGGGCACTTGAGTGACAGGATCCCTCCCCAAAAAGGAGGTGGGAGTTCAGCAGATACTGACTTCACCCACTGAAAAGCAACAATTATTCTGTGTAAAACATTTTTTCATTAAAACACTGTTATTTTTTAAATTCTAATTTATTTTCTTATCATTGACCAGCTATGGTTTTGGGGAAAAGGACTGGATTTAAAGTCTAACGTTTACTGTTACTGAACAAAACTGGGGTCCCCTCACCTGTGCGCAGAAAAGCCAATCTACTGACACTGGGCTGTGGTGAAGGAAAGTGTAGCAGTTGTTATAGGGCACCATACAAGGAGTCTGAGACAGCTAGTGCTCAAAAAGTCTGAACTCCTCAATGGGTTTCAACAAAACATTTTTAAAGGCCAGGTGAGGGAGGGGCATCCCATAGTATGTGATCAGCTAGTGCACAATTCTCCGATTGGTTGATGGTGAGGTAATAGAGTAGTTTCACAGTGGATAACATTATCAGTTCTTAGGCACCATAGATCTGGGAGCTGCATGCTCATGGTCATCAAGTAGTTAATTTCTGTATTAGGGGAGGGGACAAGATGGTGGAATAGAAGGACTTGCGCTCTCCTGCTCTCATGAAAACAACAAAATCACAACTAACTGCTGAACAACCACTGACAAAAAAGATTGAACCTACCAAAAAGATATTTTACATCCAAAGACAAAGAAAAAACCACAACAAGATGACAGGAGGGGCACTTTCATAATATAAATAGACCCCATACCCACCAGGAGGGTGACCCACAAACTGGAAAATGATGATATCGCAGAGGTTCTCCCACATGAGTGAGAGTTCTGAGCCACAAGTCAGGCTCCCCAGCCTGGGTGTCTGGCACTGGGAGGAGGAGACCTCAGAGCATATGGATTTCAAGGCCAGAACGGCTTGATTGCAGGAGCTCTACAGGACTGGGGGAAATAGAAACTCTACTCTTGGAGGGTGCACACAAGTTTTCACCTGCACTGGGACCCAGGGCAAAGCAGCGACTCCATAGAAGCTTGGGCCAGTCCTACCTATGGGTCTTGGAGGGTCTCCTGGGGAGGCAGGGGTTGGCTGTGGCTCACTATGGGAACAAGGACACTGGTGTTGGAGGCTCCAGGGAATATTCATCAACATAGCTCTCCTGAAGTTTGTGATTTTGGCACCAAGACCTGACCCCACCTAACAACCTGCAGGCCCAGTGCTGTGCTACCTCAGGCCAAGCAACAGGGTGAGAACACAGCTTCACCCATTAGCAAACAGGCTGCCTAAAGTCACCCTGAGCCCACAGTCACATCTAAACACAATCCTTGACAAGGCCCTGCCCACCAGAGGGACAAGACTCAGCTCCACCCACCAGTGGTCAGGCACCAGTCCCTCCCACCAAGAAGCCTGCACAAGCCTCAGGACCAATCTCACCCACCAGTGGGCAGACACCAGAAGCAAGAGGAACTACAGTCCTGCAGCCTGCAAAACGAAGATGACAAGCACCAAAGTTAGACAAAACAAGATGGCAAAGAAATATGTTCCAGAAGAAGGAGCAAGATAAAACCATAGAAGAACAACTAAGTGAAGTGGAGATAGGAAATATACCTGAAAAAGAATTCAGAGTAATGATAGTAAAGATGACCCCAGATCTCAGAAAAAGAATGGAGGCACAGATCAAGAAGAAACAGGAAATGTTTAACAAAGAGCTAGAAGATTTAAAGAACAGAGATGAACAATACAATAACTGAAATGAAAACTACACTAGATGGAATCAGCAGCAGAATGAATGAAGCAGAAGAACGAATAAGTGAGCTGGAACACATAATGGTAAAAAAATCACTGCTATGGGACAGAATAAAGAAAAAAGAATGAAAAGAAATGAGTACAGTCTCAGAGACCTCTGGGACAACATTAAATTCACTAACATTCCCATTATAGGGGTCCCAGAAGGAGAGAAAGAACCTGAGAAAATATTTGAAAAGATAATAGCTGAAAACTTCCCTCACATGGAAAAAGACACAGTTACCCAAATCCAGGAAACAAAGAGTCCCATATAGGATGAACCAAGGAGGAACAAGCTGAGTAATCAAACTGACAAAAATTAAAGAAAAAGAGAAAATAGTAAAAGCAACAAGGGAAAATCAACAAATAACATACAAGGGAACTCCAATAAGCTTATCCACTGATTTTCAGCAGAAATTCTGCAGGCCAGAAGGGAGTGGCATAACATATTTAAAGTGATGAAAGGGAGGGAGGAGTCAAGAGGGCAGTGTGGGAAGATGCAGAGTTCACAACTCCCCACAACTAGGGCACCTGCCAGACACTGGTGGGGTACCCTGATGCCCAAGGAGATGGGAAGAACCCCCAAGTGAATTGGTAGGATGTGGGGGCCTGAGGGGATAGGAGAAGTGGATGTCAGACAGGACCAGCATCACTGAGGGGTGGCTGAGGGGGGGAGGGGTTCCCATGCCTGGAAGAACCCTTGGGGGGCTCAGATCATGGGGGAGCAGGCCCAGCGTTCCCCCTGCCCAAACAACCAAGGAAGTCAGCCTGGCCCACAGTCTGGGTCCTATGCCCTCAGAGGTCCCCTCCAGGCAGAGTTGGTCCTGGGGACATAGAAGGGAGGCCAGGAGAGAACAGGAGAGTCTGCCAGGGGGGCCCTCCAGGATCAGAGTAGTGGAGGGTGTTTGGTCCACCCACTGGGGCCCAGGGATCCTTCTAAGCTCCCAGGCCAATCTCCCACCCTCCAAAGCCCACTCCAGGCCAGGTGGGTCCTGGGGACATAGAGGGGAGACATCATGAGAGGCAGGTGGGAGGGGGACCTCCAGGACAAGGGTAGCAGGAGAGGAGCAGAGGGTGTTTGCTCTGTCCACTGGGGACCAGGGAGCCTGCTGATCTCCCATGCTGATCCCCCGCTCTCCAAAGCCCCCTCCAGGCCACATGAGTCCTGGAAGCATAGGAGGGAGGCCAGGGCAGGACAGGCAGGTGGGAGGGGCCCTCTGAGACAGGAGGAGCAGGAGAGGAGTGGAGGGCATTTGCCCCAACCAGGAAGCCTGCTGGGCTCCCAGGTAGTGTGCCCACCCTCTGAGTCCAGAGGCAGGGGGCACACCTGGGCCCCTTCTGTTTGTTGACCCTAAGCCCCACCCCCCACAACACCCCCTGCCTTTTCCAGCCTTGTGGATACTAAGCTTAGGCCCCACTCACCACGCAAACCTCACCTCTGCATAGGCCCTGCCCTCCACAGCCAAGACCTTACCCCCCCACCTTTTTTTTCTCTCCTTCTCTTTTTAACTATTGTGGTTCTGTTTTACCTTCTGGTTGTTGTTTCATCTTTATTTTTATATTTTTTCTAACATAGCTGTTAGTTTCCTAGTCTAATTTTATTTTTTAATTTGTTATTGTTCTCCTTTTTTTTTTCTGCCCCATGTGGCTTGCAGGATCTTGGTTCATGAGCCAGGGGTTGGGCAAAAGCTCCTGCTGTGGGAGCTCCAAGTCCAAACCACTGGACTAACAGAGAACCTCAGACCCCAGGGAATATTCATCAGAGTGAGGTCTCCCAGATGTCCTCATCTCAGCACAAATACCCAGCTCTACCCAACAGCTTAAAAACTCCAGTGTTGGAAGCCTCAGGCCAAACAACCAGTAAGACAGGAACACAATCCCACTCATAAGAAAAAGAAAAAAATATATAAGATGGCAAAAAAATATGTCACATATGAAGGAGCAAGGTAAAAACTTACAAGAATACATAAGTGAAGAGGAAATAGGCAATCTACCTGAAAAAGTTTTCAGAGTAATGATAGTAAAGATGATCCAGAATCTCAGAAAGAGAATGGAGACACGGATTGAGAAAATACAAGAAATGATTAACAAGATATGGAAGAACTAAAGAACAAACAAACAGAGATGAACAACACAATAACTGAAATGAAAAATACACTAGAAGGAATCAATAACAGAATAACTGAGGCAGAAGAACGAATAAGTGATCTGGGAGACAAAATGGTGGAAATATCTGCCACAGAGCAGAATAAAGAAAAAAGAAAGAAAAGAATTGAAGACAACATCAGAGACCTCTGGGACAAAACTAAATGCACCAACATTCGAATTATAGGGGTCCCAGAAGAAGAACAGAAAAAGAAAGGGACTGAGAAAATATTTGAAGATGTTATAGTCGAAAACTTCCCTAACATGGGAAAGGAAATGGTCATCCAAGACCAGGAAGCACAGAGTGTCCCATACAGGATAAACCTTAGGAGAAACAGATCAAGACACACATTAATCAAACTAACAAAAAATAAATTCAAAGAAAAAATATTAAAAGTGGCAAGGGACAAACAAAAAATAACATGCAAAGGAAACCACATAAGGTTATCAGCTGATTTTTCAGCAGAAACTCTACAGGCCAGAAGGGAGTGGCAGGATATACTTAAAGCAGTGGAAGAGAAAAACCTACAACCAAGATTACTCTACCTGGCAAGGATATCATTCAGATTTGATGGAGAAATCAAAAGCTTTTCAGACAAGCAAAAGCTAAGAGAATTCAGCACGACCAAACCAGCTTTACAACAAATGCTAAAGAAACTTCTCTAGGCAAGAAACACAAGAGAAGGAAAAGACTAACAAAAACAAACCAAAAACATTTAAGAAAATGGTAATAGGAACATACATATAGATAATAACCTTGAATGTAAATGGATTAAATTCTCCAACCAAAAGACAAAGGCTCACTGAATGGACATAAAAATAAGACCCATATATATCTACAAGAGACCCACTTCAGACCTAGGGACACATACAGACTGAAAGTGAAGGCATGGAAAAAGATATTCCACGCAAACGGAAATCAAAAGAAAGCTGGAGTAGCAATGCTTGAATCAGATAAAGTAGACTTTAAAATAAAGACTGTTACAAGAGATGAGGAAGGACACTACATAATGATCAAGGGATCAATCCAAGATAAAGATAGAACAATTATAAATGTTTATGCACCCAACATAGGAGCACCTCAATATATAAGGCAAATGCTAACAGCATGAAAGGGCAAATCGACAGTAACACAATAATAGTAGGGGACTTAACACCAGACTTACACCAATGGACAGATCATCCAAAAAGAAAATAAATAAGGAAACACAAGCTTTAAATGACACTATAAACCAGATAGATTTAATTGATATTTATAGAACATTCCACCCAAAATGGCAGAATACACTTTCTTCTCAGGTACACATGGAACATTCTCCAGGATAGATCACATCTTGATCACAAATTAAGCCTCGGAAAATATAAGAAAATTGAAATCGTATCAAGCATCTTTTCTGACCACAATGCTATGAGATCTGAAATCAATTACAGGAAAAAAATGTAAAACCCAAAAATACATGGAAGCTAAACAGTGCATTACTAAATAACTAAGAGATCACTGAAGAAATCAAAGAAGAAATAAAAAATACACAGAAACAAATGACAATGAAAACACAACAACCCAAAACCTATGGGAGGCAGCAAAAAGCAGTTCTAAGAGGGAATTTTATATCAATTCAATCTCACCTCAAGAAACAAAATAATCTCATACAAACAATCTAACACTACACATAAAGCAATTAGAGAAAGAAGAACAAAGAAAACTCAAAGTCAGTAGAAGGAAAGAAATCATAAAGATCATAGCAGAAATATATGAAATAGAAATGAAGAAAACTATAGCAAAGATCAATAAAACTAAAGGCTGGTTCCTTGAAAAGATAAATAAAATTGATAAACCTTTAGTCAGACACATCAAGAAGAAAAGGGAGAGGATACATATCAAAAAAATAGAAATGAAAAAGGAGAAATCATAACGATTTTTCAGCAGAAACTCTACAGGCCAGAAGGGAGTGGCAGGATATACTTAAAGCAGTGGAAGAGAAAAACCTACAACCAAGATTACTCTACCTGGCAAGGATATCATTCAGATTTGATGGAGAAATCAAAAGCTTTTCAGACAAGCAAAAGCTAAGAGAATTCAGCACGACCAAACCAGCTTTACAACAAATGCTAAAGAAACTTCTCTAGGCAAGAAACACAAGAGAAGGAAAAGACTAACAAAAACAAACCAAAAACATTTAAGAAAATGGTAATAGGAACATACATATAGATAATAACCTTGAATGTAAATGGATTAAATTCTCCAACCAAAAGACAAAGGCTCACTGAATGGACATAAAAATAAGACCCATATATATCTACAAGAGACCCACTTCAGACCTAGGGACACATACAGACTGAAAGTGAAGGCATGGAAAAAGATATTCCACGCAAACGGAAATCAAAAGAAAGCTGGAGTAGCAATGCTTGAATCAGATAAAGTAGACTTTAAAATAAAGACTGTTACAAGAGATGAGGAAGGACACTACATAATGATCAAGGGATCAATCCAAGATAAAGATAGAACAATTATAAATGTTTATGCACCCAACATAGGAGCACCTCAATATATAAGGCAAATGCTAACAGCATGAAAGGGCAAATCGACAGTAACACAATAATAGTAGGGGACTTAACACCAGACTTACACCAATGGACAGATCATCCAAACAGAAAATAAATAAGGAAACACAAGCTTTAAATGACACTATAAACCAGATAGATTTAATTGATATTTATAGAACATTCCACCCAAAATGGCAGAATACACTTTCTTCTCAGGTACACATGGAACATTCTCCAGGATAGATCACATCTTGATCACAAATTAAGCCTCGGAAAATATAAGAAAATTGAAATCGTATCAAGCATCTTTTCTGACCACAATGCTATGAGATCTGAAATCAATTACAGGAAAAAAATGTAAAACCCAAAAATACATGGAAGCTAAACAGTGCATTACTAAATAACTAAGAGATCACTGAAGAAATCAAAGAAGAAATAAAAAATACACAGAAACAAATGACAATGAAAACACAACAACCCAAAACCTATGGGAGGCAGCAAAAAGCAGTTCTAAGAGGGAATTTTATATCAATTCAATCTCACCTCAAGAAACAAAATAATCTCATACAAACAATCTAACACTACACATAAAGCAATTAGAGAAAGAAGAACAAAGAAAACTCAAAGTCAGTAGAAGGAAAGAAATCATAAAGATCATAGCAGAAATATATGAAATAGAAATGAAGAAAACTATAGCAAAGATCAATAAAACTAAAGGCTGGTTCCTTGAAAAGATAAATAAAATTGATAAACCTTTAGTCAGACACATCAAGAAGAAAAGGGAGAGGATACATATCAAAAAAATAGAAATGAAAAAGGAGAAATCATAACTGACACCACAGAAATACAAAGGATTATAAGAGACTACTATAAACAACTATATGCCAATGAAGTGGACAACCATGAAGAAATGGACAAATTCTTGGAAAGGTACAATTTTCCAAGACTGAACCAGGAAGAATTAGAAAATATAAACAGACCTATCACAAGTAATGAAATTGAAACTGTAATTAAAAATCTTCCAACAAACAAAAGTCCAGGACCAGATGGCTTCACAGGCAAATTCTATCAAATATTTAGAGAAGAGCTAATACCAATCCTTCTCAAACTCTTCCAAACTATTGCAGAGGGAGAAACACTCCCAAATTCATTCTACGAAGCCACCATCAACCTGATACCAAAACCCAAAAATGATACTCAAAAAACCAAAACTGTAGAACAGTATCACTGATGAACATAGATGCAAAATCCTGAACACAATACTAGCAAACAAAATCCAACAACATATTAAAAGGATTATACACCATGATCAAGTGAGATTTATCCCAGTGATGCAAGGATTCTTCAATATACACAAACCAATCAATGTGATACACCATATCAACAAATTAAGAAATGAAACCATATGATCATCTCAATAGATGCAGAAAAAGCTTTTGACGAAATTCAACGATTTATGATAAAAGCTCTCCAGAAAATGGGCATAGAGGCAAACTACCTCAACATAATAAAAGCCATATGTGACAAACCTATAGCAAACTACATACTCAATGGTGAAAAACTGAAGGCATTTCCACTAAGATCAGGAAGAAGACAAGGATGTCCACTCTCACCACTCTTATTTAACATAGTTTTGGAAGTGCTAGCCATGGCAATCAGAGAACAAAAACAAATAAAAGGAATACAAATTGGAAAAGAAGAAGTAAAACTGTCACTGTTTGCTGATGACATGATACTATATATAGAAAATCATAAGATGCCACCAGAAAACTACTAGAACTAATCAATGAATTCGGTAAGGTTGCAGGTTACAAAATTAATGCACAGAAATCTCTGGCATTCCTATACACTAACAATGAAAAATCAGAAAGAGAAATTAAGGAAACAATCCCATTTACCAACATAACAAAAAGAATAAAATAAATAGGAATAAACCTACCTAAGGAGGTGAAACACTTGTACTCAGAAAACTATAAAACACTGATGAAAGAAATCAAAGGTGACATAAACAGATGGAGAAATATACTATGTTCTTGGATTGGAAAAATCAATACTGTGAAAATGACTATACTACCCATAGCAATCTACAGATTCAATGCAATCCCTATCAAACTACCAATGGCATTCTTCACAGAATTAGAACATAAAAATTTTACAATTTGTATGGAAACACAAAAGACCCCGAATAGCCAAAGCAATCTTGAGAAAGAAAAACAGAGTTGGAGGAATCAGGCTCCACAACTTCAAACTATACCACAAAGCTACTGTTGCAAGACAGTATGGTACTGGCACAAAAGAGAAATATAGATCAGTGGTACAAAATAGAATGCTCAGAGATAAACCCATGCACATATGGTCACCTTATCTTTGATAAAGGAGGCAAAAATATACAATGGAGAAAAGACAGCCTCTTCAATAAGTGGTGCTGGGAAAACTGGACAGCTACATGTAAAAGTATGAAATTAGACCACTACCTAACACCATACACAAAAATAAACTGTAAATGGATTAAAGACTTAAATGTAAGACCAGACACTATAAAACTTTTAGAAGAAAACATAGGGATTAGCAGGCAAGATGGCGGAAGAGTAAGACGCGGAAATCACCTTCCTCCTCACAGATACATCAGAAATACAGCTACACGTGGAACTTCTCCTATAGAACACCCATCGAACGCTGGCAGAAGACCTCAGACCTCACAAAAGGCAAGAAACCCCCCACGTACCTGGGTAGGCAAAAGAAAAAAGAATAAACAGAGACAAAGAATAGGGACGGGACCTGCACCAGTGGGAGGGAGCCGTGAAGGAGGAAAGGTTCCCACACCCTAGAAGCCCCTTCGCGGGCGGAGACTGTGGGTGGCGGAGGGGGAAGCTCCGGAGCCTCGGAGGAGAGCGCAGCAGCGGGGTGCAGAGGGCAAAGCGGAGAGATTCCCGCACAGAGGATCAGTGCCGACCAGCACTCACCAGCCCGAGAGGCTTGTCGGCTCACCCGCCGGGGCGGGCGGGGGCTGGGAGCTGAGCCTCGGGCTTCAGTTGGATCCCAGGGAAAGGTCTGGAGTTGGCAGAGTGAAAACAGCCTGAAGGGGCTAGGGCGCCACGGCTAGCCGGGAGGGAGTCCGGGAGAAGTCTGGAGCTGCCAAAGAGGCAAGAGACCTTTTCTTCCCTCTTTGCTTCCTGGTGCGCGAGGAGAGGGGATTAAGGGCACCACGTAAAGGAGCTCCAGAAACGGGCGCGAGCCGCGGCTGTCGGCGCGGACAGCAGAGACGGGCGTGGGACACTAGGGTTGCTGCTGCCGCCACCAAGAGACCTGTGTGCGAGCACAGGTCACTCTCCACACCGCCCCTCCCGGGAGCTCATGCAGCCCGCCACTGCCGGGGTCCCG
>NC_041217.1:133101125-133101452 GCF_002837175.3 Physeter macrocephalus | reverse complement strand
CTCCCTCCTTCCTTCCTTCCTTCCTTCCTTCCTTTTCTTTACTTTCTATTTATTCTCCCTGTTATTTTGAGCTGTGTGTATTAAAGGCTCTTGGCGCTCCAGCCAGGCGTCAGGGCTCTGTCTCTGAGGTGGGAGAACCAACCTCAGGACACTGGTCCACAAGAGACCTCCCAGTTCCACGCAATATCAAACGGTGAAAATCTCCCAGAGATCTCCATCTCAACACCAAGACCCAGCTTCACTCAAGGACCAGCAACGAACAGTGCTGGACACCCTATCCCCAACAAAGAGCAAGACAGGTCTACAGCCCCAACCATTAGCAGAGAG
>NC_041217.1:133092021-133098449 GCF_002837175.3 Physeter macrocephalus | reverse complement strand
CCCCCAGCCCCGCCCCCCATTCCCTGCATCTGTGCAGCGCTGTCCCCGCCTGAGCATCCCTCCCTCCTCGGAGCCCCTCCCCCTCGGCATCCGGGTGCAGTGGGTGAACCTTCCCCGTGGCCCAGGGCTGCGCTCGTTCCTCGCCACCTGTCCTCTGCCTCCACTCCTGGGGTCCTTGAGGATGGAGATGACACCCCCACGGGAGCGGTTCTGAACTAATCACTTGAGTTCATCAGGATTGGCTGGGACAAGCACGCAGCTCTCTGCTCACCTCCACGCTTTATCCGTCTTGTTCCACATCTTCAACGCCTTCCCTCTCTCTCTGTTCTCTCCAGCTGCTCCAATACTAACCATCCGCTAAGAACAAGCTCAATTCCCACCTCCTCCGTAAAGCCCTCCAGGACTACCCTCTGTTGATTCTTTTCCCTCTGAGATCCTAGAGCACGCTATACCAACCAGTTTTCAGGGGGAAATTCTTTGCCTCTCCTCCTGTGTGTTCATCTTTTCTCTCCAACTCGACTATAGCGTTCTTGAACGGAAATCAGTATTACCGAGTGACTGAATATACTTTTCACGAGTAAGAAAATCAACTTAGGATTTTTTAACTTTACAGTAATGCGAAAGCAATACGCATTCAGTAGAAACTACTTCGACTTTTGAATTTTGAGCTTTCCTCGGGCCCACCGTATGGGGAAAGACACTTCCTCCTGATGCTGGGTGGCAAAGCCCCAGCTCCCCACCAGCCACGCGACCACACCAGGAGACAGCGGATAGATGCAACCACCACGGACCCAGACAAGCACTCTGCTTGTCAGTACAGTAGTCAATAAATTACACGAGATGGTCAGCACTTTATTAAAAAATAGTCCTTGCATTAGATGATTTTGCCCAACTATAGGCTAACCTAGGTGTTCTGAGTGCACTGAATGTAGGTGAAGCTAAGCAGTGATGTTTGACACGTCAGGTGTATTAAATGCATTTTCAATTTATGATATTTTCAACTTACCATGGGTTTACTGGGACGTAACCCCATGGTAAGTTGAGGAAGATCTGTACAACAGAAGCAGCAGCCAAGGAACCAGTAGGAGAAATAATGGTTTTTATTTAAAGACAGTCACGGCATGGAAGCAACCTAAGTGTCCATCAACAGATGAATGGATAAAGAAGATGTGGCACATATATACAATGGAATATTACTCAGCCATAAAAAGAAATGAAACTGAGTTATTTGTAATGAGGTGGATAGACCTGGAGTCTGTCATACAGAGTGAAGTAAGTCAGAAGGAGAAAAACAAATACCGTATGCTAACACATATATATGTAATCTAAGAAAAAAAATGTCATGAAGAGATTAGTGGTAGGATGGGAATAAAACACAGACCTACTAGAGCATGGACTTGAGGACGTGGGGAGGGGGAAGGGTAAGCTGTGATGAAGTGAGAGAGTGGCAGGGACATATATGCACTACCAAATGTAAATTAGATAGCTAGTGGGAAGCTGCCGCATAGCACAGGGAGATCACCTCTGTGCTTTGTGACCATGAGAGGGGTGGGATAGGGAGGGTGGGAGGGAGGGAGACACAAGAGGGAAGAGATATGGGAACATATGTATATGTAGAACTGATTCACTTTGTTGTAAAGGAGAAACTAACACACTATTGTAAAACAGTTATACTCCAATAAAGATGTTAAAAAAAAAAAAAAGAAAACATAGGAAAAACACTCTTTGACATAAACCACAGCAAGATCGTTTTTGACCAACCTCCTAGAGGAACAGAAATTAAAAACAATAGTAAACAAATGGGTACTAATGAAACTTTAAAGTTTTTGCACAGCAAAGGAAACCATAAACAAGACAAAAAGACAACCCTCAAAATGGGAGAAAATATTTGCAAATGAAACAACAGACAAAGGGTTAATCTCCAAAATATACAAACAGCTCATGAAGCTCAATATCAAAAAAACAAACAACCCAATCCTAAAATGGGCAGAAGACCTAAATAGACATTTCACCAAGGAAGACATACAGATGGCCAAGGGGCACAAGAAAAGATGCTCAACATCATTAATTATTAGAGAAATGAAAATCAAAACTACAATGAGTTATTGCCTCACACTGGTCAGAATGGTCATTGTCAAAAAAGCTAGAAACAATAAATGTTGGAAAGGGTGTGGTGAAAAGGGAACCCTCGTACACTGCTGGTGGGAATCTAAATTGATACAACCACTATGGAAAACAGTATGGAGGTTCCTTAAAAAACTAAAAATGGAACCACCTTATGACCCAGCAATCCCACTACTGGGCATAGACCCTTAGAAAACCATAATTCAAAAAGAGACGTGCACCACAATGTTCATTGCAGCACTATTTACAATAGCCAGGACATGGAGTCAACCTAAATTTCCATTGACAGATGGATGGATAAAGAAGATGTGGCACATATATACAATGGAATATTACTCAGCCGTAAAAAGAAGCAAAATTGAGTTATTTGTAGTGAGGTGGATGGACCTAGAGTCTGTCATTCAGAGTGAAGTAAGTCATAAAGAGAAAAACAAATACTGTATGCTAACACATATATATGGAATCTAAAAAAAAAATGCTACTGATGAACCTAGGAGTAGGGCAAGAATAAAGACATAAACATAGAGAATGGACTTGAGGATGCAGGCGGGAGGGGGAAGCTGGGGTGAAGTGAGAGTAGTATTGACATATATACACTACTGAATGTAAAATAGTTAGCTAGTGGGAAGCTGCAGCATAGAACAGGGAGATGAGTTTGGTGCTTTGCAATGACCTACAGACGTGAGATAAGGAAGGTGGGAGGGAGGCTCAAGAGGGAGGGGATATGGGGATATATGTATGCATATGGCTGATTCACTTTGTTATACAACAGACACTAACACAGTCTTGTGAAACAATTATGCTCCAATAAAGATCTATTAAAAAATAAATAGGGGCTTCCCTGGTGGCGCAGTGGTTGCGCGTCCGCCTGCCGATGCAGGGGAAATGGGTTCGTGCCCCGGTCTGGGAGGATCCCACATGCCGCGGAGCGGCTGGGCCCGTGAGCCATGGCCGCTGGGCCTGCGCGTCCGGAGCCTGTGCTCCGCAACGGGAGAGGCCGCGGCAGAGGGAGGTCCGCATACCAAAATAAATAAATAAATAAATAAATAAATAAATAAATAAATAAATAAAGTGATGAAAGGGAAAACCTGCAACCATGAATATTCTACCAAGCAAGGCTCTCATTCAGTTTTGATGGAGAATTCAAAAGCTTTAAAAACTAGCACAAACTAAAAGAATGTAGCACCAAGAAACCAGCTTTAAAACAAATGCTAAAAAACAAAACTTCTCTGGGCAGAAAAGGCCACAGCTAGAAACAAGAAAATTATGAAATTGGAAAGCTCACCAGTAAAGGTAAACATACAGTTAAGGTAGGATATCATCCACACACAAACTTGTAGCAGGGGTAGAAGAAAAATGTAATAAAATCATTTGTACCCACAGTAAGCAGTTAAGGGATACACAAAACAATTAAATGTGAAATATGATATCAAAACCAGTAATTGCGAGAGAAGGAAAGTACAAATGCAGGATATTTAAATTTCATTTGAAATTAAGAGATCGGCAACTTAAAATGGTCATGTATATATATATATAGACAGCTATACCAAAACCTCACGGTAACCACAAACCAAAAATCTATAATATATCTACACAAAAATATTTGCAAATGAAACAACAGACAAAGGGTTAATCTCCAAAATATACAAACAGCTCATGAAGCTCAATATCAAAAAAACAAACAACCCAATCCTAAAATGGGCAGAAGACCTAAATAGACATTTCACCAAGGAAGACATACAGATGGCCAAGGGGCACAAGAAAAGATGCTCAACATCATTAATTATTAGAGAAATGAAAATCAAAACTACAATGAGTTATTGCCTCACACTGGTCAGAATGGTCATTGTCAAAAAAGCTAGAAACAATAAATGTTGGAAAGGGTGTGGTGAAAAGGGAACCCTCGTACACTGCTGGTGGGAATCTAAATTGATACAACCACTATGGAAAACAGTATGGAGGTTCCTTAAAAAACTAAAAATGGAACCACCTTATGACCCAGCAATCCCACTACTGGGCATAGACCCTTAGAAAACCATAATTCAAAAAGAGACGTGCACCACAATGTTCATTGCAGCACTATTTACAATAGCCAGGACATGGAGTCAACCTAAATTTCCATTGACAGATGGATGGATAAAGAAGATGTGGCACATATATACAATGGAATATTACTCAGCCGTAAAAAGAAGCAAAATTGAGTTATTTGTAGTGAGGTGGATGGACCTAGAGTCTGTCATTCAGAGTGAAGTAAGTCATAAAGAGAAAAACAAATACTGTATGCTAACACATATATATGGAATCTAAAAAAAAAATGCTACTGATGAACCTAGGAGTAGGGCAAGAATAAAGACATAAACATAGAGAATGGACTTGAGGATGCAGGCGGGAGGGGGAAGCTGGGGTGAAGTGAGAGTAGTATTGACATATATACACTACTGAATGTAAAATAGTTAGCTAGTGGGAAGCTGCAGCATAGAACAGGGAGATGAGTTTGGTGCTTTGCAATGACCTACAGACGTGAGATAAGGAAGGTGGGAGGGAGGCTCAAGAGGGAGGGGATATGGGGATATATGTATGCATATGGCTGATTCACTTTGTTATACAACAGACACTAACACAGTCTTGTGAAACAATTATGCTCCAATAAAGATCTATTAAAAAATAAATAGGGGCTTCCCTGGTGGTGCAGTGGTTGCGCGTCCGCCTGCCGATGCAGGGGAAATGGGTTCGTGCCCCGGTCTGGGAGGATCCCACATGCCGCGGAGCGGCTGGGCCCGTGAGCCATGGCCGCTGGGCCTGCGCGTCCGGAGCCTGTGCTCCGCAACGGGAGAGGCCGCGGCAGAGGGAGGTCCGCATACCAAAATAAATAAATAAATAAATAAATAAATAAATAAATAAATAAATAAAGTGATGAAAGGGAAAACCTGCAACCATGAATATTCTACCAAGCAAGGCTCTCATTCAGTTTTGATGGAGAATTCAAAAGCTTTAAAAACTAGCACAAACTAAAAGAATGTAGCACCAAGAAACCAGCTTTAAAACAAATGCTAAAAAACAAAACTTCTCTGGGCAGAAAAGGCCACAGCTAGAAACAAGAAAATTATGAAATTGGAAAGCTCACCAGTAAAGGTAAACATACAGTTAAGGTAGGATATCATCCACACACAAACTTGTAGCAGGGGTAGAAGAAAAATGTAATAAAATCATTTGTACCCACAGTAAGCAGTTAAGGGATACACAAAACAATTAAATGTGAAATATGATATCAAAACCAGTAATTGCGAGAGAAGGAAAGTACAAATGCAGGATATTTAAATTTCATTTGAAATTAAGAGATCGGCAACTTAAAATGGTCATGTATATATATATATAGACAGCTATACCAAAACCTCACGGTAACCACAAACCAAAAATCTATAATATATCTACACACAAAAGAGAAAAAGGAATCCAAACACAACACTAAAGAGAGTCATCAAAATACAAGAGAAGAGAACAAAGAGGAAAGGGAAAAAAAGACCTATAAGAACAAATCCAAAACAATTAACAAAAAGACAATAAGAACATACATATTGATAATTACCTTAAACGTTAATGGACTAAATGCTCTGAGCAAAAGACAAAGACTGGCTAAGTGGATATAAAAACAAGGCCCATATGTATACTTCTATAAGAGACCCACTTCAGATCTAGAGACACATACAGACTGAAAGTGATGGGATGGAGAAAAAGTATTTCATTCAAAAGGAAATCAAAGGAAAGCTGGAGTGGCAATACTCGTATAAGACAAAATAGACTTTAAAGTAAAGACTATCAAGAGACGAAGAACACTACATAATGATCTAAGGATAAATCTTAGAGGAAGATAAAACGATTGAAAATATATATGTACCCGAAATAGGAGCACATCAAAATACAAGGCAAATGTCAACAGCCATAAAATGAGAAATCAACAGTAATACAATAATTTGGGGGGACGTTAACACCCCACTTATACGAATGGACACATCTTCCAGACAGAAAATTAATAAGGAAAAAAGGTCTTAAATGATACATTAGACTAGATGGTCTTAATTGATATTTATAGAGCATTCCATATGAAAGCAGCAGAATACATATTCTTTTTTTTTTTTAACATCTTTATTGGAGTATAATTACTTTACAATGCTGTGTTAGTTTCTGCTTTACAACAAAGTGAATCAATTATACATATACATATGTTCCCATATCTCTTCCCTCTTGCATCTCCCTCCATCCCACCCTCCCTATCCCACCCCTCTAGGTGGTCACAAACCACCTAG
>NC_041217.1:133087394-133091626 GCF_002837175.3 Physeter macrocephalus | reverse complement strand
TTGTTTTTCTCCTTCTGACTTACTTCACTCTGTATGACAGACTCCAGGTCCATCCACCTCACTACAAATAACTCAGTTTCATTTCTTTTTATAGCTGAGTAATATTCCATTTTATATATGTGCCACAACTTCTTTGTCCATTCATCTGTTGATGGACACTCAGGTTGCTTCCATGTCCTGGCTATTGTACATAGAGCTGCAATGAACATTTTGGTACATGACTCTTTTTGAGTTAGGGTTTTCTCAGGGTATATACCCAGTAGTGGAATTGCTAGGTCATATGGTAGTTCTATTTGTAGTTTTTTAAGGAACATCCATACTGTTCTCCATAGTGGCTGTATCAATTTACATTCCCACTAGCAGTGCAAGAGTGTTCCCCTTTCTCCACAACCTCTCCAGCATTTATTTTTTCTAGATTTTTTGATGATGGCCATGTTCTGCCTATGTTTTCATCTAAGAGTTTGATAGTGTCTGGCCTTACATTTATATCTTTAACCCATTTTGAGTTTCTTTTTGTGTATGGTGTTAAGGAGTGTTCTACTTTCATACTTTCACGTATACCAGTCCAGTTTTCCCAGCACCACTTACTGAAGAGGCTGTCTTTTCTCCACTGTATATCCTTCCCTCCTTTATCAAAGATAAGGTGACCATATGTGTGGGGGTTTATCTCTGGGCTTTCTATCCTGTTCAATTGATCTATGTTTCTGTTCTTGTGCCAGTACTATACTGTCTTGATTACTGTAGCTTTGTAGTATAGTCTGAAGTCAGGGAGCCTTATTTCTTTTTCTTCTCTGATTGCTGTGGCTAGTACTTCCAAAACTATGTTGAATAAGAGTGGTGAGAGTGGGCAACCTTGTCTTGTTCCTGATCTTAGTGGAAATGGTTTCAGTTTTTCACCATTGAGAACAATGCTGGCTGTGGGTTTGTCATATATGGCCTTTATTATGTTGAGGAAAGTTCCCTCTATGCCTACTTTCTGCAGGGTTTTTATCATAAATGGGTGTTGAATTTTGTCAAAAGCTTTCTCTGCATCTTTTGAGATGATTATATGGTTTTTCTCCTTCAGTTTGTTGATATGGTGTATCACGTTGATTGATTTGCATATATTGAAGAATCCTTGCATTCCTGGAATAAACCCCACTTGATCATGGTGTATGATCCTTTTAATGTGCTATTGGATTCTGCTTGCTAGTATTTTGTTAAGGATTTTTCTATGTTCATCAGTGATATTGGCCTGTAGTTTTCTTTCTTTGTGACGCCTTTGTCTGGTTTTGGTATCAGGGTTATTGTGGCCTCATAGAATGAGTTTGGGAATGTTCCTCCCTCTGCTATCTTTAGGAAGAGTTTGAGAAGGATAGGTGTTAGCTCTTCTCTAAATATTTGATAGAATTCGCCTGTGAAGCCATCTGGTTGTGCGCTTTTGTTTGTTGGAAGATTTTTAATCACAGTTTCAATTTCAGTGCTTGTGATTGGTCTGTTCATATTTTCTATTTCTTCCTTGTTCAGTCTCGGCAAGTTGTGCATTTCTAAGAATTTGTCCATTTCTTCCAGGTTGTCCATTTTATTGGCATACAGTTGCTTGTAGTGATCTCTAATAATCTTTTGTATTTCTGCAGTGTCTGTTGTTACCTCTCCTTTTTCTTCTCTAATTCTATTGATTTGAGTCTTCTCCCTTTTTTTCTTGATGAGTCTGGCAAATGGTTTATCAATTTTTTTTATTTTCTCAAAGAACCAGCTTTTAGTTTTATTGATCTTTGCTATTGTTTCCTTCATTTCTTTTTCATTTATTTCTGATCTGATCTTTGTGATTTCTTTCCTTCTGCTAAATGTGGGAGTTTTTTGTTCTTCTTTCTCTAATTGTTATAGGTGCAAAGTTAGGTTGTTTATTTGAGATGTTTCCTGTTTCTTAAGATAGGATTGTATTGCTATAAACTTCCCTCTTAGAATTGCTTTTGTTGCATCCCATAGGTTTTGGGTCATCGTGTCTCCATTGGCATTTGTTTCTAAGTATTTTTTGATTTCCTCTTTGATTTCTTCAGTGATCACTTCATTATTAAGTACTGTATTGTTTAGCCTCCATGTGTTTGTATTTTTTACAGAAATTTTCCTGTAATTGACATCTAGTCTCATAGAGTTGTGGTCAGTAATGATACTTGATACAATTTCAATTTTCTTAAATTTACCAAAGCTTGATTTGTGAACCAAGATATGATCTATCCTGGAGAATGTTCCATGAATACTTGAGAAGAAAGTGTATTCTGTTGTTTTTGGATGGAATGTCCTATAAATATCAATTAAGTGCATCGTGTTTAATGTATCATTTAAAGTTTGTGTTTCCTTAATTATTTTCATTTTGGTTGATCTGTCCATTGTTGAAAGTGGGGTGTTTAAGTCGCCTACTATGATTGTGTTACTGTCGATTTCCCCTTTTATGGCTGTTAGTATTTGCCTTATGTATTGAGGTGCTCCTATGTTGGGTGCATAAATATTTACAATTGTTCTATCTTCTTCATGGATCGATACCTTGATAATTATGTAATGTCCTTCTTTGTCACTTGTAATAGTCTTTATTTTAAAGTCTATTTTGTCTGATATGAGAATTGCTACTCCAGCTTTCTTCTGATTTCCATTTGCATGGAATATCTTTTTCCATCCCCTCACTTTCAGTCTGTATGTGTCCCTAGGTCTGAAGCGGGTCTCTTGTAGACAGCATATATATGGGTCTCGTTTTTGTATCCATTCAGCCAGTCTGTGTCTTTTGGTGGGAGCATTTAATCCATTTACATTTAAGGTAATTATCGATATGTATGGTCCTATTACCATTTACTGAATTGTTTCGGGTTGTTCTTGTAGGTCTTTTCCTTCTCTTGTGTTTCTTGCCTAGAGAACTTTCTTTAGCATTTGTTGTAAAGCTGGTTTGGTGGTGCTGAACTCTCTCAGCTTTTGCTTGTCTGTGAAGGGTTTAATTTCTCCATCGAATCTGAATGAGATCCTTGCTGGGTAGAGTAATCTTGGTTTTAGCTTTTTCTCCTTCATCACTTTAATAAGTTTGCTTCCTCTTTAGTTCTTCTTGGTCCTTGTTAAATGTTTCTTGCATTTTGTCTATTCTATTTCCAAGATTTTGGATCATCTTTACTATCATTATTCTGAATTCTTTTTCAGGTCGACTGCCTATTTCCTCTACATTTGTTAGGTCTGATGGGTTTTTACCTTGCTCCTTGATCTGCTGTGTGTTTTTCTGTCTTTTCATTTTGCTTATTGTGTTTGGGGTCTCCTCTTTGCAGGCTGCAGGTTCATAGTTCCCGTTGTTTTTGGTGTCTGTGCCCAGTGGCTAAGGTTGGTTCAGTGGGTTGAGTAGGTTTCCTGGTTGAGGGGACTAGTGCCTGTGTTCTGGTGGATGAGGGTGGATCTTTTCTTTCTGGTGGGCAGGTCCACCTCTGGTGGTGTGTTTTGGGATGTCGGTAGCCTTATTATGATTTTAGGCAGCCTCTCTGCTAAGGGATGGGGCTGTAGTCCTGTCTTGCTAGTTGTTGTGCATAGGGTGTCCAGCACTGTAGTTTGCTCGTCATTGAGTGAAGCTGGGTTTTGGTGTTGAGATGGAGATCTCTGGGAGATTTTTGCCGTTTGATATTACGTGGAGCTGGGAGGTCTCTTGTGGACCAGTGTCCTGAAGTTGGTTCTCCTACCTCAGATGCACAGCCCTGACCCCTGGCTGGAACACCAAGAGCCTTTCATCCACACAACTCAGAATAAAAGGGAGAAAAAATAGAAAGGAATGAAAGAAAGGGAGGAAGGAAGGAAGGAAGATAGGAAGGAAGGAAGGAAGGAAGGAAGGAAGGGAGGAAGAAAGGTAGAAAGAAAGGAAGAAAAGAATGAAGGAAGGAAGGAAGAAAGGAAGGAAGGAAGGGAGGAAGGAAGAGAGGAAGGAAGGGAGGAAGGAAAGAAGGAGAGAAAGGAGGAAGGAAGGGAGGAAGAAAGGGAGGAAGAAAGGAAAAAAGAAAGGAAGAAAGATAGGAAGAAAGGAAGGAAGAAAAGAAGGAAGGTAGGATGGAAGAAAGGAAAGAATGAAGGAAGAGAAGAAGGAAGGGAGCAAGGAAGGGAGGAAGAAAGGGAGGAAGAAAGGGAGAAAGAAAGGAATAAAGTAAGTACGAAAGGAGGGAAGGAAGGAAGAAAGGAAGGAAGGAAGAAAGAAAGAAGATAAAATAAAGTAGGATAAAATAAAGTTATTAAAA
>NC_041217.1:133083301-133087017 GCF_002837175.3 Physeter macrocephalus | reverse complement strand
TAGGATAAAATAAAGTTATTAAAATAAAAAATAATTATTAAGAAGAAAAAATGTTTTAAGTAAAAAAAAAAAAAAAAACACACACACACAAAAAGCCGGGTCAGTCAGAACCCTAGGACAAGTGGTGAAAGCAAAGCTATACCGACAAAATCTCACACAGCAACACACAAATGCACACTCACAAAAAGAGAAAAAGGGGAAAATAATATATCTTGCTCCCTAGTCCACCTCCTCAACTTGGGATGATTCGTTGTCTATCCAGGTATTCCACAGATGCAGGGCACTTCAAGTTGATTGTGGAGATTTAATCTGCTGCTTCTGAGGCTGCTGGGAGAGACCTCCTCCTCTCCTCTTTGTTCGCACAGCTCCCGGGGTTCAGCTTTGGACTTGGCCCCGCCTCTGCGTGTAGGTCGCCCGAGGGTGTCTGCTCTTCGCTCAGACAGGACGGGGTTAAAGGAGCAGCTGATTCAGCGACCCTGTCTCACTCAGGCCGGGGGGAGGGAGAGGCACGGAATGCGGGGCAAGCCTGCGGCGGCAGAGTCTGACGTAACGTTGCACCAGCCTGAGGCGTGCCATGCATTGTCCTGGAGAAGTTGTCCCTGGGTCCCAGGACACTGGCAGTGGCGGGCTGCACAGGCTCCTGGGAGGGGAGTTGTGGAGAGTGACCTGTGCTCGCACACAGGCTTCTTGGTGGTGGCAGCAGCAGCCTTAGCATCTCATGCCTGTCTCTGGTTTCTGCGCCTGTTTCTGGGGCTCCTTTACGCAGCACAGTTAATCCCCTCTCCTCTCGAACCAGGAAACAAATAGGCAAGAAAAAGCCTCTTGCCTCTTCGGCAGCTCCAGACTTCTCCTGGACTCCCCCCACCCCACCCCGGCTAGCCTGATGCACTAACCCCTTCAGGCTGTGTTCATGCAGCCAACCCCAGTCGTCTCCCAGCTTCTGACCGAAGCCCGAGCCTCAGCTCCCAGCCCCTGCCCTTCCCAGAGGGTGAGCAGACAATCCTCTCGGGCTGGTGAGTGCTGCTCGGCACTGATCCTCTGTGGGAATGTCTCCACTTTGCCGTCCGCACCCTGTTGCTGTGGTTTCCTCCACAGCTCCGAAGCTTCCCCGCTCTGCCACCCGCAGTCTCCACCCGTGAAGGGGCTTCCTAGTGTGTGGGAACCTTTCCTGCTTCACAGCTCCCTCTCACTGGTGCAGGTCCCGTCCCTATTCTTTTGTCTCTGTTTATTCTTTTTTCTTTTGCCCTTCCCAGGTATGTGGGGAGTTTCTTGCCTTTTGGAAGGTCTGAGGTCGTCTGCCAGCATTCAGTGGGTGTTCTATAGGAGCAGTTTCCCGTGTAGATGTATTTCTTATGTATTTGTGGGGAGGAAGGTGATCTCTACGTCTTAGTCTTCCACCATCTTCTCTCCTCCAGAATACATATTCTTTTCAAGTGCACATGGAACAATCTCTGGGATAGACCACATGCTGGGCCACAAAGCAAGCCTTGGTAAATTTTAATAACTGAAATCATATCAAGTATCTTTTCTGACCACGACAGCATGAAATTAGAAATTGACTACAAGGACTTCCCTGGTGGTGCAGTGGTTAAGAATCTGCCTGCCAATGCAGGGTACATGGTTTCGAACCCTTGTCTGGGAAGATCCCACATGCCGCGGAGCAACTATACCCGTGCGCCACAATTACTGAGCCTGCACTCTAGAGCCCTCAAGCCACAACTACTGAGCCTGCGTGCCACTACTGAAGCCTGCATGCCTAGAGCCCATGCTCCACAACAAGAGAAGCCACCGCAATGACAAATCCATGCACCACAACAAAGAGTAGCCCCCAGTCATTGCAATTAGAGAAAGCCCACGCACAGCAATAAACACCCAATATAAACAATAATTAGTTAATTTAAAAAAAAAACAAATACAAGAGAAAAACTATGAAAAACACAAACACGTGGAGACTAAACCATATGTTACTAAACAGCCAATGGATCACTGAAGAAATCAAAGAGGAAATCAAAAAATACCGAGACAAATCACAAGAAAAACATGATGATCCAAAAGCTATGGGATACAGCAAAAGCTGTTCTAAGAAGGAAGTTTATAGCAATACAATTCTACCTCAAGAAATAAGAAAAATCTCAAATAAAAAAACCTAACTTAACACCTAAATCAACTAGAGAAAAAAGAACAATAAAACCCCAAAGCTAATAGAAGGAAAGAAATCATAAAGATCAGAGCAACAATAAATCAACTACAGACTAAGAAAACAATAGAAAGGATCAATGAAACTAAAAGCTGGTTCATTGAAAAGATAAACAAAATTGATAAACCTTTAGTCAGACTCATCAAGAAAATAAAAGGAGAGGGCTCAAATCAATAAAATTAGAAATGAAAAAGGAGAAGTTACTACAGATACCACAGAAATACAAAGAATCATAAGGAACTATATGCCAATAAAATGGACAACCTGGAAGAAATGGACAAATTCTTAGAAAGGTACAATCTTCCAAGATGGAACCAGGAAGAAATAGAAAATATGAACAGACCAATCATAAGTATTGAAATTGAAACTGTGATTAAAAACTTCCAAAAAACAAAAGTCCAGGACCAGATGGCTTCACAGGGAAATTCCACCAAACGGTTAGAGAAGAGTTAATACCTATCTTTCTGAAACTATTCCAAAAAATTGCAGAGCAAGGAACATTCTCAAACACATTCTATGAGGTAACCATCACCCTGATCCCAAAACCAAACAAAGATATCACACAAAAAAAGAAAATTACAGGCCAATATCACTGATGAAAATAGACACAGAAATTCGCGACAAAATAGTAGCAAATCAAGTTCAACAGTATGTTAAAAGGATCATACACCATAATCAAGTGGGATTTATCCCAGGGATGCAAGGATTTTTCAATATCTGCAAATCAATCCGTATGATATACCACATCAACAAATTGAAGAATAAGCACCATATGATGCAGAATAGATGCAGAAAAATCTTTCAACAAAATTCAACGCCCATTTATGATAAAAACCCTCCAGACAGTGGGCATAGAGGGAACCTACCTCAAAATAATAAAGGTCATATATGACAAACTCACAGCTGACATCATACTCAATGATGAAAAGCTGAAAGCATTTCCTGAAAGATCAGGAAAAGACAAGCATATCCACTCTCACCACTTTTTTCAACACAGTTTTGAAAGTCCTAGCCATGGCAGTCAGAGAAGAAAAAGAAAGAAAGGAATCCAAATTGAAAAACAAGAAGTAAAACTGTCACTGTTTGCACATGACATGATACTATACATAGAAAATCCTAAAGATGCTACCAGAAAACTACAAGAGCTAATCAATGAATTTGATAAAGTTGCAGGATACAAAATTAATACACATAAATCTCCTGAATTTCTATACTCTAACAACAAAACATCAGAAACAGAAATTAATGAAACTGTCTCATTTACCATCCCATCAAAAAGAATAAAATACCTAGGAATAAACCTACCTAAGGAGGTAAAAAAACTGTGCTCTGAAAGCTATCAGATGCTGATGCAAGAAATCAAAGATGACACAGACAAATGGAGAGATATACCATGTTCTAGGATTGGAAGAATCAATATTGTCAAAATGACCATACTACCCAAGGCAATCTACAGATTCAGTGCAATCCCTATCAAATTACCAATGGCAGTTTTTACAGAACTAGAACAAAAAATTTT
>NC_041217.1:133036597-133079457 GCF_002837175.3 Physeter macrocephalus | reverse complement strand
CTGGTGCAGGTCCCGTCCCTATTCTTTTGTCTCTGTTTATTCTTTTTTCTTTTGCCCTTCCCAGGTATGTGGGGAGTTTCTTGCCTTTTGGAAGGTCTGAGGTCGTCTGCCAGCATTCAGTGGGTGTTCTATAGGAGCAGTTTCCCGTGTAGATGTATTTCTTATGTATTTGTGGGGAGGAAGGTGATCTCTACGTCTTAGTCTTCCACCATCTTCTCTCCTCCAGAATACATATTCTTTTCAAGTGCACATGGAACAATCTCTGGGATAGACCACATGCTGGGCCACAAAGCAAGCCTTGGTAAATTTTAATAACTGAAATCATATCAAGTATCTTTTCTGACCACGACAGCATGAAATTAGAAATTGACTACAAGGACTTCCCTGGTGGTGCAGTGGTTAAGAATCTGCCTGCCAATGCAGGGTACATGGTTTCGAACCCTTGTCTGGGAAGATCCCACATGCCGCGGAGCAACTATACCCGTGCGCCACAATTACTGAGCCTGCACTCTAGAGCCCTCAAGCCACAACTACTGAGCCTGCGTGCCACTACTGAAGCCTGCATGCCTAGAGCCCATGCTCCACAACAAGAGAAGCCACCGCAATGACAAATCCATGCACCACAACAAAGAGTAGCCCCCAGTCATTGCAATTAGAGAAAGCCCACGCACAGCAATAAACACCCAATATAAACAATAATTAGTTAATTTAAAAAAAAAACAAATACAAGAGAAAAACTATGAAAAACACAAACACGTGGAGACTAAACCATATGTTACTAAACAGCCAATGGATCACTGAAGAAATCAAAGAGGAAATCAAAAAATACCGAGACAAATCACAAGAAAAACATGATGATCCAAAAGCTATGGGATACAGCAAAAGCTGTTCTAAGAAGGAAGTTTATAGCAATACAATTCTACCTCAAGAAATAAGAAAAATCTCAAATAAAAAAACCTAACTTAACACCTAAATCAACTAGAGAAAAAAGAACAATAAAACCCCAAAGCTAATAGAAGGAAAGAAATCATAAAGATCAGAGCAACAATAAATCAACTACAGACTAAGAAAACAATAGAAAGGATCAATGAAACTAAAAGCTGGTTCATTGAAAAGATAAACAAAATTGATAAACCTTTAGTCAGACTCATCAAGAAAATAAAAGGAGAGGGCTCAAATCAATAAAATTAGAAATGAAAAAGGAGAAGTTACTACAGATACCACAGAAATACAAAGAATCATAAGGAACTATATGCCAATAAAATGGACAACCTGGAAGAAATGGACAAATTCTTAGAAAGGTACAATCTTCCAAGATGGAACCAGGAAGAAATAGAAAATATGAACAGACCAATCATAAGTATTGAAATTGAAACTGTGATTAAAAACTTCCAAAAAACAAAAGTCCAGGACCAGATGGCTTCACAGGGAAATTCCACCAAACGGTTAGAGAAGAGTTAATACCTATCTTTCTGAAACTATTCCAAAAAATTGCAGAGCAAGGAACATTCTCAAACACATTCTATGAGGTAACCATCACCCTGATCCCAAAACCAAACAAAGATATCACACAAAAAAAGAAAATTACAGGCCAATATCACTGATGAAAATAGACACAGAAATTCGCGACAAAATAGTAGCAAATCAAGTTCAACAGTATGTTAAAAGGATCATACACCATAATCAAGTGGGATTTATCCCAGGGATGCAAGGATTTTTCAATATCTGCAAATCAATCCGTATGATATACCACATCAACAAATTGAAGAATAAGCACCATATGATGCAGAATAGATGCAGAAAAATCTTTCAACAAAATTCAACGCCCATTTATGATAAAAACCCTCCAGACAGTGGGCATAGAGGGAACCTACCTCAAAATAATAAAGGTCATATATGACAAACTCACAGCTGACATCATACTCAATGATGAAAAGCTGAAAGCATTTCCTGAAAGATCAGGAAAAGACAAGCATATCCACTCTCACCACTTTTTTCAACACAGTTTTGAAAGTCCTAGCCATGGCAGTCAGAGAAGAAAAAGAAAGAAAGGAATCCAAATTGAAAAACAAGAAGTAAAACTGTCACTGTTTGCACATGACATGATACTATACATAGAAAATCCTAAAGATGCTACCAGAAAACTACAAGAGCTAATCAATGAATTTGATAAAGTTGCAGGATACAAAATTAATACACATAAATCTCCTGAATTTCTATACTCTAACAACAAAACATCAGAAACAGAAATTAATGAAACTGTCTCATTTACCATCCCATCAAAAAGAATAAAATACCTAGGAATAAACCTACCTAAGGAGGTAAAAAAACTGTGCTCTGAAAGCTATCAGATGCTGATGCAAGAAATCAAAGATGACACAGACAAATGGAGAGATATACCATGTTCTAGGATTGGAAGAATCAATATTGTCAAAATGACCATACTACCCAAGGCAATCTACAGATTCAGTGCAATCCCTATCAAATTACCAATGGCAGTTTTTACAGAACTAGAACAAAAAATTTTACAATTTGTATGGAAACATAAAAGACCCTGAATAGCCAAAGTAATCCTGAGAAAGAAAAACAGAGCTGGAGGAATCAGGGTCCCTGACTTCAGACTATACTATAAAGCTACAGTGATCAAAACTGTATGGTATTGGCACAAAAACAGAAATATAGATCAATGGAACAGGATAGAAAATCCAGAAATAAACCCATGCACCCATGGTCAATTAATCTATGACAAAGGAGGCAAGAATATATAATGAAGAAAAGACAGTCTCTTCAATAAGTTGTGCTGGGAAAACTGGACAGCTACATGTAAAAGAATGAAATTAGAACACTACCTAACACCATACACAAAAATAAACTCCAAATAGACTAAAGACCTAAATGTAAGGCCAGACACTATTAAACTCTTACAGGAAAACACAGGAAAAACACTCTTTGGTATAAACCACAGCAAGATCTTTTTTGACCCACCTCCCAGAATAATGGAAATAAAAATAAATAAATGGGACCTAATGAAACTTAAAAGCTTTTGCACAGCAAAGAACACCATAAATAAAATGAAAAGACAACCCACACAATGGGAGAAAATATTTGCAAATGAATTGATTAACAAGAGATTAACTGCCAAAATATACAAACAACTCATGCAGCTCAATATCAAACAAACAAACAACTGAATCAAAAATGGGTGGAAGAACTAAGTAGACATTTCTCCACAGAAGACATACAGATGGCCAAAAAGCACATGAAAAGATGCTCAACATTGGTAATTATAAGAGAATTGTAAATCAAAACCACAATGAGGTATCTATCACCTCACTCCAGTCAGAATGGCTATCTTCAGAAAGTATACAAACAGGGAGTTCCCTGGCCATCCAGTGGTTAGGACTCTGCACTTTCACTGCTGAGGGCCCAGGTTTGATCTCTGGTCAGGGAACTACGATCCTGCATGCCACCCGGCGTGGCCAAATTAAAAAAAAAATCTACAAACAATAAGTGCTGGAGAGGGTCTGGAGAAAAGTGAACCCTCCTACTCTGTTGGTGGGAATGTAAATTGGTACAGCCACTATGGAGAACTGTATAGAGGTTCCTTAAAAAAACTAAAAATAGAGTTACCATGTGATCTAGCAATCCCACTCCTGGGCATATATCCAGAAAAAACCATAATTAGAAAAGATAATGCACCCCCATGTTCATTGCAGCTCTATTTACAACAGCCAAGATATGGAAGCAACCTAAATGTCCATCGACAGAGGAATGGGTAAAGAAGATGTGATTGATATATATATATATATATATATATATATATATATATATATACACAATGGAATATTGCTCAACCATAAAAAAGAATGAAATAATGCCATCTGCAGCAAAATGGATGAACCTAGAGATTATCATATTAAGTAAAGTAAGTCAGATAGAGAAAGACAAATATATGATATTTGTATGGAGAATTTTTAAAAATGATACAAATGAACTCATTTACAAAACAGAAACAGACTTACAGACTTCGAAAACAAACTTACGGTTACCAAAGGGGAAAGGTGGGGGGGAGAAATAAATTAGGAGTTTGGCATTAACATATACATACTTCTATATATAAAATAGATGATCAACAAGGACCTACTGTATAATACAGGGAACTGTACTCAATATTCTGTAATAACTTATATTTTAAAAATCTGAAAAAGAATGAATATATGTATGTATAACTGTATCACTTTGCTGTACACCTGAAACTAACACGATACTTTAAATCAACTATACTCCAAAATAAAAGAAAAATTAAAACTTTAAAAAGTAGTTAATTTCTTCCATTGGGTAGGGGGTTTAGCATCTGTAAAACAACTCAGGAAATGTGCATCAGATACTATTATCTAAGCACTTTGAAGAGGAGCTAAAGCAGTGGATACAGGGGAGGGGTCTGTCCCAGGAAAGCCCCATAGGTTCCTGATACATTAAAATATGATTTTGAATATCAGTACTTCTATATTTGGCTGTATGAAACTGAACAGACACTTTACTTTCCTGAGCCTCAGCTTCCCCATTTTGAATGAGTCAATAATATTTACTTCAATGTATGGTTGTAACTCATTGAGGTGCTGCCTATGAAAGAGTAAGGTCAGAAACTAACATACAACAGGGCACTAAGAACACATGTATTGGATCTGAATTACAGCTCTGGGAGGTAGATATTTTTTAACATCCCTTTTATATATAAGGAAACAGAAGATCAGTAGAATTAAATTCAATTCCTTCTTCAATATTACTGAACTAGAAAGCAGACAAGCAGAAGCTCAAACTCTGGACTACTGATTTTTGAATCTTGGCTTCTTTCCACATGCTCTGTGTTTCTTTTCATAAGTTTGCCTGGGGCCGCTCCTAAAAAGGAGTTATAAAATAGTTAGAAGGTCCCTGGGGATTTAGTCAGGATCTCCCCAGAGAAAGGATCAAAATTAGTCATTCATCAGATTATAAATCTACACGTTAATTCCAAAATACTTAGCATCTGTCAACTAAAAATTGACACTTGCCATCTGCCTCTACAAGGATTAAGTCACTAGCCACTGCAGTCACTGACCTTCAACACATCCTGAAAGGAGTTCAGGGTGGAGATCAGGAATGAGGCACTCTGTGCTTTGGGAAAAACCGACAGAAAAGGCCTTCAGATAGATATTTTCAGGAGAAGATTTTATGAGCCCAAATTCTTGTATCTCCTCATATCTAGAAAAGCACTAAAATAATTAATGGAGACATGTGCTCTTCGTGACTAGCAGAAATTTTCTGCAAAATGTGTGCTTGGCTGCATTTACCCCTCTTCACTAAAATCATATATAATATTGACCTTCCCCCCTACTTCTTCAGAGCACTTCCTCAGAGCTGAGATGCTGTCTGCCAGGCTATAGACCTCATTTTGCCCCAAATAACACTTAACTGAAAACTCTCACATTGTGCATTTTTTAAGTCAACACATCTTACCAAAGACATTCCATGGTCTAGTTTCTACCTACTTTTCCAGATGCTTTCTTGTCACTTCATCACCTTATACTTTGAGCTCCAGTTATATTAAACTTGTATTTTTGTATTTCCCAAAATATATCTGCTGTTTTACAGCCCCCTGGATTTTTTCATGCTGCAAAAACCTCCCTTTTTTCTCTCCACCATTTTTCACCAAGTTAATTATTACTCTCCATAATTCGGTTTAGGTGATATATCCTGCAACATTTCTCTGACCTTCCTAGGCCAGGTTGAAGACACTCCTTCCTTGCTTAGATAGAAACCTGCCCAACCTCTACTATAGCACTGATCACACTGCAGTATAGGTTTTGGTTTATATTTCTCCTCATCTACATAACTGTTTTTTCTGGAAATCTTGCTGCACCAAACAGAAGCCTATTCAAATTCTCTTAAGGCCTCATTGAAATCCAGAAACAAAAATGAATAAACAGGTCTCGGGTCAGGAGTGAGGTCTTCACTGGGGCCAGAGCAGCAGGAATTCATGGACATCTGCGTTCTACCATTTATACAATTCAGGGGCCAACTCCCTTAGTTCCTTTGATTCAAACTTTTAAGAAAAAGAAACTGACTCCGCTGTGTCATGTCTACCCATAGACCAACAGCTGTGTCCAGAAAAGGGAATAAATTATTAACATGGACACCGGACCCTTCCCATCATCAGGGATGTGGGACGCTTCCAAGAAGTAGTGTGCAGGCTGGACAGGGAAGTGATCATATAAACTAGAGACACAGAGCTCCTTAGGAAGAGGGACAGTACCTTAACTACCTTTATATTTCCCTTGGGTAGCTTAGTGGGAGAACAATGCAGACACCCTATAAACATAAATAATGAGAGAGATGACTTTTACCATCCAGGAATCCTGCAGTCTTTCTTCCCCCCTCCCCATCTCCAAATAGATGAGACCCTGAGTTACAAGAGATTAATTACATTTGGCCATCAGGCAGGAGTGCTCACTCGGCAATTTTTAAATGCAAATCCAATTGTGGATTGCTCACAAGGTAATTTTGCCTTATTTTCTTCTTTTTTTTTGTAAGAATTGACTAGAATGCAATTCCAAACGATAATGACCACAACCAGTTATATTAAAATGTCAGATATAAAGTAGAAGTAATTATCTGTCCTTCAAGAAAATCTTGATGTATGGAGCCAAAAGCCCATTATATACTCCATTCATCAACATTTATTCAATACTCAATATGTACACAATACTGTAAAAATGTATAGGACACTTTCAAAGAAAGGTGAAGACCAGATTCTGCTCTGAGCACGTACATAGCAAGGTGGCTAGAATAGATTGTTTGTGACCATGGAGTAGATTATAGTTAATTAATTCACATTGCAGTCACATAGTATACTTTACTAAGTATTTGAAAGAATAATAGGATTTAGCCTGAAAAAGAAAGTATTAAGGAGAAAAATGTTAGTTTAATAATTAAGCAACAATTATGCACTACACATTGCTCTAGGCACTTGGTGTATTCCTGTGGACCTTGTATTCTTTGGCAGGAAGATGGATAATAAGCAAACAAACATGATAATTTCATATAGATAAGAGTTATGTGGGAAATAGAATAAGACTATTCAATAAAAGTGATATATTGCTTTAAAGTGGCCTCTTTAGATAGGGTAGTCAGGAATGGCTTCTCTGAGCTGAATCCTACATGATAAGAAGGAGCCAGACATGAAAAAGTGTCCAAGCTCAAGGAATAGCAAATACAAAGTCCCTGAGAAATGAATGAGGTTAGTGTTCAAGGAACAGAAAGAAGACTCATGAGGCTGTCATGAGAACAGAGGAGAAAAGTGATAAAGATGGATTTCGGCAACAGCCAGAACATAAGCAGTTTTCAGGATACAGTAAGAGGTTTGCTTTGTTTTTTAAATGTAGTGGAACATCATTGGAGGGCTTTAAGCAGGAAAGTGGCTTGACATAATTTTAGAAATATCACTATAACTGCTGTGGAGAGAAAAGATTATGAATTACAGGAGTTTAAAAATCCAGTCAGGGAGAAAAGTGGCTCTCTTACGGTGATTCAGGTGAGAGATGATGGTGTCTTGACCTACTGTGGTGTTGGATAAGACAGAGAGAGGTAGACAGAATCTGGATTTATTTTGTATTTACCAATAAGAGACTGGGGAAAAAAGAATCATAGAAACGTTTTAGAATTTGGGCTTAAGAAACTGAATATGTGGTGCCATTAACTGTGATGAAGATGACTTTGGTGGACAAATCAAAAGTTTATGTTGGAGCAGGTGAAGTTTGAGATGTCAAGTAATACCAAGTAGACAGTGAGAAAAAATATGTCTGTAGTTCAGAGAAAGGTCAAGGTAAAGTAATTGATATATAGATGATATGTAAAGCCATTAGAATGATAATTATCTTCAAGTGCTTGCAGAAAGATAAAGTAGTTCTATTTGTAGTTGTTTGCAGCAATGATATCAGACATTCGTTGCTTGATAAAACACTTTGAAAATAGAAATGTCATGGTTCTGTTCCAAGCATTTTTGACTCAGTAGGTCTGGGATTTCTATCCATGGTGCAACAAGCTGTGTGTATGTTTTTTGTTAATCTCCTCAGGTGAATCTAAGATTGAGAATCACTGCTTTAAGGGTAGAGTCATGATAAGTAAATAAAGTTAACATCCTCTGGTGCTTCAGTGAGGATTATAGGAGCCATTTTAGAATCCCTGTGTTAATAGTAAGAGGGCTTGAACTAAAATATGGTTTGGATAACTTTTCTTTGCCTTGGTTTTCCAGCTTAAAATAGCCAGACTGTTTTGGCTATTACTTTGCAATTTCTCATAGAGTACACATGACCACCCTGGGATATCCTGTCATTCCCTCTGTATACCTTTTCTATAGGTGACATGAAGAAATTATGCAAAAATCCTAATGCAGGAGTTGGCAAACTTTCTCTAAAGGATCAGAGAGTAAATATTTTAGGCTTTGTGAGTTATACAGTCTGTGGCTCAACTACACAACTCTGCCCTCGTAGTGAGAAAGAAGCCATAGACACTATGTAAATAAATGGGTGTGGGTATGTTCCAATAAAACTTTATTTTAAAAATTCAGGATGTGAACAGGATTTGGCTGTGGTCCATAGTTTGACAACCCCTAATCTAATGTATGATGTGAGGTAGGAGAAAGGTCACCAGTGGTAGGGTTTGTGCACAGATGATGGTGAAAGCCTGGACTTATCTGGACCACTTTTTCATTGCTCTTACACAGGTGCTATATTTTATAAGATTTTGGCAGAAGGAAATAATAAGGTAAGATTAGATGGCCAACTTCAAATTGAAGGTGAAGGCTGCATCTCCTCTCCTGATCATGCTCTCGTTGCATATTACAGGCTGTGGATTGCCATTATGTTAGGAAAATGTTTGAAACTGGGAGGTGTGCACTACTTTGATGTACTACTCTTAGTTATGTGACTTGGACAAGTTACTTAGCTTCATAAGTCTAAGTTCTTCTTCAATAAGTTAGGGATGATAATAAGACATACATTATTGGCTTATTGGAATGAACAAATTATATAATAAATATTAGGCACAGCACAGTCTCAAGCAGAGCAAATACTCTAAAGTCATAATTAGATGTAGAATACAATTGTACATTTAAACATGTAAGATCATAAGTAGTGCTATTGGTTTATTAATTAACACAGCAGTATGGGAATGAATACAGACATGGAAGGATGACTGGTGAAATAGTAAGCTCCTGGCCACTGGAAGTGTTTAAGTGGAGGCTGGATATTCATTGTTTGTAAAAGTTAAATCAGGAAATTCTCTGAGTTTCTGATTTTATATTTGCAAGCTAAGGACAGAGCCAGGATGCCTAGATATTGCTTACAAATTTCAATTAAGATTTCTTGTCAGGGCAAGGTTGAATATTTTGCATTTTAAGGAGGCAACATGTTACAGTGGGAGAATCCTGGACTTTGGCATCAAAGTCCATGAGTTTGAAATTCCAGTTCTGCTATTTTACTGTTTGACATTAGGCCCATTTCTTCATGTCTCTTATTTATTCAAAGGGGATCATAATCCTTAAAAGGATTAAATTAGTGTTTATACATATATATATATATATATATATATATATCAGTATATACACTGATATACTGGCACACAGTAGATAATTACTTCCTTCCCCAACATTTTCTTTTTATTCTGAATACCACCTATACATTCCATGTGTCACCAAACAAGGTTCCCACCTTACATTTCTCCCTTAATCCTCTCATTTTCATCATCAAGAACAAAATTAAGTTTCTATCAAGTGCTCACTGACATTACCCTGGCATCCGAACTATCCGATGTGACATAAAAAAAACACTTTAATGTGTAGACATGCTAATCAGAAGGGAAATGTCAAATCTGCATACATTTCAAGTGACCCAACAATATTTACCTTCAAGCTAAGTCTATTTTTCTAACAATTGCCTCATTGAGGAAGTGACTCATTCATCATACCAAGCCCGATTCCATATGAGAACTTTACCTCAGACTGGTTTGAAAGCATCAAAAATATAAATGTCACTGCCTTGCAGTTTGTAACAAGCCTAATTTGATTTGACAAATGATGTTGATTTTGAAGGGGTCACTAACCATTAGAACTGCCGAGGACAAAGAGTGCCTTGAAGGTGGATCACAATTGAATGTTTAAACAGTTTGTTATGCAAATTTGCTTTCTACCTGTCAGGAGTGGGTAAAGGATAGTGATAGAGAGCTGCTGGTAAGGACATGTCCAGGATTGATGACCGCCTGGCACAGTCCTTAGCTGCTGCAGAGAGCATCTTGCAGAGCTCAGCACGTAGATCTGCCACTCTTATTACCCAGGAGGGTTAGATAAGCACAACTTCCACCGGGAGTACCAGATGCTCCTCTTTTCCAACTCTCACATCCCCTACTCCATGGCCATCAAAGCAAGTAAGAGTAAACTGAGTTCAGATCAAGCTTCCCCCAGAATGCCAACTCCCAAATTAGCAAATTAGCTCTCAAATAGATCAATGGATCCTCTGGAAGGTGAAACTGACATCCTGGAAGGATGTGAACATTTCACAGCCCAGGGCCTCCCTCTGTCTCCAGTCCCATAGGCAAGCCTTCATCTCTTTAACTGTTCACTCTCCATTTTAACTAAAGAATTTATTTTATTTTGTTTTGTTTTTTTAATCAAAGTCGCCTTAAGGAAGACTGTGTCCTCATTTATGCCCCAAACAGCGACAGCATCTTAGTATTCGTTTCCTGGGGAGGTCCTTTGTCTTTTGGTGGCACCACAGCCCCACTTTCTCCCTGTTCTCTGTGCCGTGTGAGAGTGATATTCTACCCTTTCTTGTTTGGGATTTCTCAAATATTGCCATGAGCTGGGAAGATTTGACCCAGCTCACTCTCTGTCCTGGCTGGAGCCTGAACTCAAGCAGGTTTCCTCACCTGGGGCAGAAGTACGGAGACCATAATATTCCCATGCAATTCTAGTGCATCCCAGTATCTGTAGTAGAGCAGACGTTACAGGTGTTCATCTCACTCACGATACTGTGTTTCCTACGCTCAATTTATGTTATCAAACTGGTCATGGAGGGTTCTGTGAGCCATGGTGCAAACATTAGGCACTATTCTGAGTGAGACAGGAAGCCAGTGGAGAATTCTGAGCAGTTTCTTATTTTACAACTTGTGGACAAAAATATGCCCTTAGAGGGCCATTGAGAAATAATGTATGTAAAGCACAGAGCACAAGGCCTGTTACATAATTGGTATACAATAACTTTTTGCTGCTGCTGTTATGAACATTAAATTCATAGCCTCTTTATCTTGGCCTTTTCATTTTATTTTATTTCATTTCTCTTTCTTTTTGGTGGAAGGGAGAGTACTTAATAAATCAAAAGGATGCACTTGCTCTTGTAAGCCTGATATATACTTATGAATAGTCAAACAAAAACCTAACAGTTCCAGACTACACATGCTTTTAGCGACTGAATGAAAGCCAGATTTCTTATTTTTAATATCTCTGCGGCAGGAGCTAAAAGAACATCTTGTGACTGAAGGAAAGTTAAAGCTGGGTATGATTGGTCTTTGCCTGCTAATTCAATCAACAAATGTATATGGAATGCTTCCATAAAGTACAGTGGCTTTGAACCCAAAAGTCCTGGATCAAATGTCATCTCTGCTATTTATTTAATGTGTGGCTGTGAGCTTATCACTTGATTTCTCCAAGTCTATTTCCTCATCTTCAAAATGGGACTTTGTTCTAGGGGTTAAAAAGATGAGGAAAATAAATCCAGTATCTCTTGGTGTGAGAAGTCATAGAATAAGCATAATAATATTTTTAAAATGTGTCCATTATGTAGGCAGCCATCATCTTCCTAGATGAACTAATTGCTAATTAGGAATAATTTGGTTCAAGGTTCTACCATCCTGGAAAATTTAATTTCAACAATTGAGCATCTATTAGGAAAAGTACTCTGCTAATCCCTGAGAAGGATGTAACCCTGAGTAACATCTGGTGTTTAGGGCCCTTTAGGACACTACCCCAGTCCAGCAAAGCATGCTGGGAAGCACATGAAAGGGAAACCCAGCTTATGACCTGGGTTCAGGAATGGATATCTACACCATTCCATTCCACATGCCCATATTTTGCTTACTTTCATTATTGCAAACCCTTACAATAAATCTATAAAGTAAATATTATTATCTCTATTTTACAGATGAGAAATGGAGATGCAGTAAGGGGAAAGCACTTATCCAGTGTTTTTCTGTTGGTAAGTGATAGGGCTGAATTCTCATTTCATTTGATTTTGGCAAAACTTTATACGAGACCTACTCTGAGTCAGATGTTGTCATAGGTGCTGGGGTTATAAAGGTGAGCAAAACATTCCTGATCTCTTGGAGTTTACATTCAAGATTTGAACCCAGATCTGACCTGCTCCAAAAGTTCAATCTTTCCACCAGACCCAGTGCTTCATTGCAGTGGTGCTATGTGGGGAGATGAATCTGACCCCAATTCAGTGAGTTACGTTTCCTGTTATGCCATTTTTATTCCCTTTATGATTTAATCAGAACACTTGCTTAGATTGATATACAGCTTAGTCATGCATATGATCTTTTTTCCCCCAACATTTTTTCCATGGGGTTGTCAGTTTTGCAAACTGGCTTGATTTACACAGATATTTTATCCAGAAACAAATTAGCAATTTAAAATGCAGAACAGAAAAGGTTGCCAGTGTGCTAATAGCTCCATTTCCATGATTAAGAGGGCTTTCTCCAAGATGGCATAAAGAACAAAGCCCTCTTTGGCCTAAAATTCATTTGGATGATGGTCTTAGAAGAGAGAGATGCTAGAAGAACACTCCTGTCTGAAGAATAGAAATCTACCCCAAGTCCTACTGCCAGACTAATTTTCAAAAATATTACTTTGCACATGCACTTTGGTCATAAGCTTTTGTGGTTTTCTATGCTTGCAGAATAAAAATCCCAAACCCCTAAAGTTGTCATTCAAAGTCAAAAATTTTTCTCTAAATTCTTTAGTCTTTTCCCTCCCCTGCCACTTTCCCAAGTCTTGGGAGGCTGCAGATTAGAGTTTGAGGCCCCTTCTGTTTTACATAGTAGAGGTGTTACCTTAGCCGAGTCACTTTGCCTCTCAGAGTTTCTGTTTTATGTTTATCTATTCTATAAAAAGAGATAGTAGAATTTGTCCTCTCCTTCCCTTAGATCTGAGGAGGGGCTCAAATGAGGCAAAAGATTTTGTTAACTGTAAAGAACAATACACAAACCACCTTGCAGTATCTTTGCTCCACCCACAATGATCAACTCTTCTTCCCATACACAATACACATTTATGCATCATCTCTCCCTTTCTGTCACATGCATGCCCCCTCCTCGCTGTCTATCTAAATAAGAGTTTGCCTTTCTTCAGAAACTTGATCTTAAAAGAAATCAGTTGTCAAACAGCCCTAGCTCTCAAGAATCTCCTCCTCCACTGACCTGCCATGGTTTCATGCACTTAGCACTCACTTGATCTTTGCTGCCTTTTTGCTATCATTCTTCAGTGTCTCACCAATTAGCTTGTAAACCCCCAGGAGAGAGACTGAATTTTACAGTAATTTGTGTTAGCGCATAACATATGATTCAGATTCAGCTAACATTTATTGAATGCCTACAACATGCCTGCTCTGTGTCAAGGACAATCATAGGTGCTTCCTCATTTGCTTCTTGTTTACTCCTAAGATAGATATTACGCTTATTCACAATTTACACATATGGAGATGAAGGTTCAGAGGAGCTAACTCTTCATTGTTCCACATCTCATAGCTAGTAAGTGGTGGAGCCGAAACCTGATTCCAGGGCAGATTTTAAAGCCCATGTTCTTTCCACCAAAATATGCTATCTCCTTTATTAAGTGTCGGCTGATGCCCACCCTAATTGTGATGATGGTAGGTAACTGGGGCATCAAATGGGGTCTTTAGTAGCTCAGAGCACTAACCATCTGGACCTGATTATAACTGACCATACGGATTCATATCTGACTATTCATCCTATAAATATATGTTTATCTGGCTTTTATTTTTTACATAGGTTAAGCACATAAAAGCAAAGGAAATGATATGGAATAAAATGTATAATTCAAAACTTAAATTCCCTTAGTCTTATCATTACAATTTTAGCTACTTTTTAACTCCTTGCGCTCCAGTTTCCTCATAATAAAAATGAGAATACCATTACCAACCTCACAGGATAGTGCAAAGATCAATTGATACGTATAAACAGATACTACATTAGTAGTTGTTATAGTAATAGTGAGAAGTGAGCAGGAATGATATCCAGTAACAGCTAGTTAGTTCTAATTTAGTGTGTGTCAACATCAAGTAAATATCCTCTTTATAAAATCTCTGAATAGAGAATAATCTAGGCAATTAAGGGTTTACAGAAATTTGTATGGAGATAAAAATGATTCAAACTAATTATGAGAAAGCAAACTCTTCATAGAAATCTTTAAGGATTTTTAAAGCCTGCCCTCTAGTATGCTTTCTCTTACAAGAGGATTTCTAGCATAGGTTTATATACTGTCTAGGAGGATAAAGAGGCCATTTTTTAATGTGTTGGTGTCAAATTTACTTATATATTTAATGCTATTAAGTACACACCTGTATGTGTGCTATCAGCAGAATGGGGTGGGAGAGGTGGGGTGCCTCGGTCAGCTCGGGCTGCCATAACAGAATACCACAGAATATGTGGCTTAAACAACAGAAATTTATGTCTCACATTTCTGGAAGCTAGAAGTCCAAGATCAATGTGCCAGTTGATTTGGTTCCTGGATTGTAGTCTTGTTGCTGTGGTTCACATGGTGGAGAGAGAACACTAGCTCCCTGAACTCTCCTTCTGATGACACTGATAGCACCCTGAGGACTTCACCTTCATGACTTCCAAAGGCCCCACCTCTATCGCATTGGGAGTTAGGATTTCAAAAGATGAATTTGGGTGGGGGTAGGACAGACATATTCAGTCCATAGCATTGGGTAAGATAAAATCATAGAGACAAGTGATACCTTCTCTCTGCCATCAAAATAACTCCTCTTCCAATAGTGTGGTCAGCCATGTGTCCAGGCAGACAAGGGAAGGAGACCAATGGAACTGGGAGGTGAGAAGCTTTCTAATTAGACCCAATATGGGACTAGGAATAAATGTCTCCGTTACAATACATGGATGAATTACTACACAACTGAAATAATTCCAATGAATTGGAACTACTAAGACTAAGGATATCCAAAATTTATAGTTTGAGTCCAAACTTGATTCCCCCCTACTATATAGATGGGACCTCATCAATCTTGTCCCCCAGTGTTTATGTGGGTCTGTTTCCTAAAACTCTACAAATGTTAGATTTTTAATCTTTGGTAATATGATATTACAAAGAAATTGCTTTTTGTCTGTTATTGTTCAGCTCAGTCATCTTCATATATGCTTAATCCTTACTAGCCACTTGTATTATTTTATTTTCTTCTGCTTTTTTATTTTCATTTCCCTTGGAATATTTTTTACTGGTTTCTAAGAACTCATTTATGACTAAGGATGTTAACCATTTGTCATGCAATGCAAATGAAATACCATATTTTATTGCCATCAGTTTACTATGGTGTTTTGTATTTTGGTTGTGTATTAAAATATAATCATGTTGTGTTTTTAAAAAAAAAAGAAAGAAAAAAATCTTACATAAAACTCTGATATGTTAATAGCAGGAGTTGAGTAAATCCAGTTTAAATGAGGATGTAAGGACCAGACTTTTTCTTGGCCTCTGTATTAGTCCACTAGGGCTGCCATAACAGAATACCATAGACTGGGTGGCTTAAACAACAAACATTTATTTTCTTATAGTTCTAGAGCCTGAACATCCATGATCCAGGTGCCAGCAGGGTTGGTTTCTGGTGACAGTTCTCTCCTTCCCTTGACAATGGTTAACTTTTCACTGTGTCCTCACATGGCCTTTCCTCTGTGCACATACACTCCTGGTGTCTCTTCCTCTTCTTATAAGGACACCAGTCCTAGTGAATTAGGGATCTACCCTCATGACCTCATTTAACCTTGATAACTTCATTAAAGGCCCTATCTCCAAATATAGTCACATCGGAGGTTAGGACTTTAACATAAGAATTTTGGAGAGATACAATTTAGTCCATAACATCCTCGTCCTTATCCCTTACATGGCTTGTAAGGCATTTTAAGAAACCCCACGAATCTTTGGAGAAAAATATGAAAATCATTTGTCCACATCACCATAGGATCACCTATATCACCCAGACCTTTGAAAATATCACAATGGATTGACCAGTGTTTCTCATTGGTTTGCGTTTACTTCTTCATACTAGAATTAAGTCAACAGTGAAGAGAAAGCAGTTTAGACAAATGAGATCTTGTTAGTAGGAAATCATTCACTTAACAAAATGTACCTACTTCCAAGGATGTTTTCTCTGGACTTGGCCAGGTGCACACAGCTTTGTAGACTCTATGATGTTGAGCTTATCCATGCTGTGTGCAGCAGCCAACAACTGTCTTGTGTGCATTTAAAAAGGGGCAAACAAGAGTTTGTTTCATCTTCCCTTCCTGAGGTTTAGGTAAGACCCTTTGATTGGCTGGGAAAAAAATACATATATCCTGAATTACCTTTCGTATCATCCACTGAAATTAGACACTATAAAGGAAAGATGCTCAGTCTTGGTGAGATGTTTGCAAGTGCATGTGTGTGTGTACAAGATCTCTCTCTCTCTCTCACACACACACACACACACACATATGCTACAGTCTAAGGTAATATGCAACACATCCAGGAATAAATTAGCTAATGAGGCATTCTCTAAGGAGACCACTTAGCTAGTTTTTACGCACTCTGGCCATGATGAATTTGACTATAAAATCCAGGTAGTCTCTACCTACACATAATAATACCTGAGGATTATTTTTCCTTGTACTTATTTACCAAGACAACAAAAATGATTGTTATGGAAATCAGAATAAGGGCACTCCAGACAGAAAGCACAACATGAGCAAAGACAAGTAAGCAGGAAACATAGGATGTATACAAAGAACACATATTAACTTAGAATTTAGGATGAAAAAGGGAAATGATAAAAAGTTTTGAAAGAATGAGTTGACAGATAACTAAGGGTCTGGAGACTGGAATAAGTAATTTGAATATGGTCTCTAAGCACCAAATAATAGTGGAAGGGTTTTGAGGAAAGATACATAATCAGAACTTTGCTGTAGAAAAATTAACATGGTGGGCATGTGTGGGATTAACCAAAGGAAGGAGAAATAATTTGGAAAACATTTATAACTCTAATAGAAAATGTGACATGAGACTCAAAAAAACAAGCAGCAGCAAAGTGTCAGCAGTACCTTAACATCTGTGAATTTAACATTAACATTTTTCACCAATTCATAAGAGAACTGCCAGGTCCCTAGTACAAAGAATTTCTCATTTTGTTGAGGCATGAACCCGAATCACAAGCTCTATGAGACAGATGTGTAGAAATGAGTCCCTCAATCTACTAAGTGAGCCTAGCTGAATGTCCTGTAACCACTCCTCAACACAACATACTCCACTTTCTCACATACACATGGGCAATGGGCAGTTAGTAGAGGAAACTTGACTAAGAAACGCTCAAAACAAAAACACAGTGACTCCCATTCAGCTTGGCTAGGAATGTTAGGGGCTGATAATGAAAAAATGAATATCCTCCAATCATAGATAGCTTCACACAAAGGCAAAAGAACCAACCACTGCTATTGGATGAATCAATAAGCTCCAAAGTAAACTGTTCTTATACTCCAATAAAGATGTTTTAAAAAAAAAGCCTAATTTTTAGAAATCTCACTTTATTGCTCTATAGTTTTACTTTTTTACTAAAGAAAATTAACTGCAAGATGCCATGTTTGTTTCAATTTGAATTTATTAAAATCCAGTTTGAAATCCCAAAAAAAGAAAATTAAAAAAAATATTTTTCGTTAACAACCTGCATGGAAATTCTACATTAAACCACTTAAAGTAAGGCCTTTGTGAAAATATGAAATCCATCCCAAGGGCAGGAGACCATTTACCAAAATGATGTTAACAGGAGCCTTTCCCATGAAGCACTTGAACTTAGGTGAAGGGTTATTAGGATAAGACTGGACAAAGGCAACGTTTCACCAAGATATCCCATGGCACTGTATCAGGGGTGGTAATCCCATCTAACTGGGGAAGGAGTCAAGGGTCACATGAAGAAATAGTTGGCCAGATACACATTTAAAGACAGAGAACATATTTGAATCTAGTGTCCAGTGTAGTTTGAAGCAAGTAATTTTTGTCAAATGTCATAAATGAATATGAGAGACCCATTTCCATATCTGTTGATTTATCTTTTATCATCCACTTTCAATATTTCATGTCTGGGTATTTTAGATATGACTTATAAACAGTATTTATCTTGTTTCTTAATATAGCTATCCTCACAATCTTTGTCTTTTGTACGGAGAATATAATTAATTTACACATACCGTAATAATGATTTATCTGAATTTATTACTGACACTTTGTACTTTCTCATTGACCTGGCTTTTTTGTTTCTTTTTCTTTTTTTCTTATCTACTTTTAGATTGATTTTTTCTCATTCAATTTTTTCTCTCCACTCTATATCATGTTTCTATTCTTTTAGTGGTCACCCTAGAAATTAACATGTATACTTCATTTACCAAAGTCCTAATATTATCAATACTTTATGTTCCTTCTTATCAATACCCACCCAATTTATAAGATTGTGTTGTCATGTATTTTCATTTTACATTATTTTACTTTAACCCCACTAAAACATTTTTGTTTTACACAAGTCAATATTTATTCACTTGGTCATCTTTTTTTGTTACTGTTTATTATTCTATCTTACATCTCAAACCTTTGATCTGAGATAACTTCTGTCTCTTTGAAGTTCATAATCTGGAATTTCCTGTAATAAGGATCTGTTAATAAACTCAAATTTTGTTTGAAAATAACTTTACTTCACCTTTATTATTGAAAGGTAGTTTCATTGGTTATACAATTCTGAGTTGACAAGTATTTTTCCTCAGCATATAGACGACATGATTCCACTGTCTTCCAGCTTCCATTGTTGCTGTTCAGAAGTCAGATGACAGACTAATTAGTATTACTTTGTAGGTAATCTGCCTTCTATTCACTGGCTGTTTTAAACCTACTGTCTGAGTCTTAATGTTCTGAAATTTTATGATGACATGAATTTTACTCCAGTTTTATCTTATGTGACTAAGTGTACACACATAAACTAAATGTATAAATAAGTTTTACATAAGTCTATAAAACAAATTACTTCAAAATTCAATGACTTACAAAAATAAGTATTAGTTTCTTGTTAAGGATTTGTAGGTGGGGATATGACTCTGTTTTTCTGGGGATGGGGGAGTGTGATGGGCCTGGCTGAGCTTGACTTCAAGTTAAACATTGGCTTCAGGTCTATTCCATGTGTTTCTAATTCTGGGACTCAGGCAAAAGGTATAGTAGCTATCTGGAATGTGTTTTTCTTATGGGGGGTTGTAGTAGTGCAAGAGGTTACAAGTTTTAATTTAATAGCTATTTTGTAGTTAAAATTCTTAAGATAGGTTCCTATTTTCATGTTGGTTTTGGCCTCCTTTTTTGCTAGCTAATGAGTTTATTTTAAAAGACTCACATAAAATCTAGAACTTCTAGTTTTTTCAACAGGAGGGTCAATTAGGTTATCTAATCTGCTTTATAACTAAAAATGGACTTTTCTACCTGTATCATCTTTGATAAATTTGTTGAAATATCCCATTTGCTGATGGTCTCTCCTCAATTCTTTGTGTTGTTCACTCAGTCATTCGTGCAACTAATATTTATTAAGTATGCACAAAGTACCAGGCACTTTTCTATGTTCCTTTACATAAGTAAACAATGCAGAATAATCCTTATAAGCTGATTGTTTGTTGTTTTTTAATTCTTTACTATAATTTTATTAAAGCCAAGTAAGAAAACGGAAATAAATGTAGCCAATCAGCCAATGTAAACTGAAGTTCTCCCAAGTATTATTCAGTTCTCTTTTATTCTGTATGGCATTCACCTTATTTATTACATTTTCTATGGTATTTGCATTATTTATGTACTAATTATGAAATATTTCATCATATGAATGCAAGCACTTTGTTAACTTTGATTAGCTAAGAAAATGCTAGTTATTATTAATATTTCTGTTGTTACTAGGTTATAAACTCAGTGGAGGCAAGGAGTATATCAAAATTATTTTGTAAAACAACATGTTGCATTTAGTAAATGTCAGAGCATAGATTTAATTGAAAAACACCACTGGAAGGTAAGGTAAGGCAGAAAATGTGATGACCCATCATATATTAGAACTAGAAAAGACCAGAGCAGAAACTGAGTAAAATGACCTTGGTTTATAAAGATAAACTGCTAAACAAGGTAAAATGCCAAGCCTAGAGAGATGAAATTACTTGCTCAAGGTCTCATACATATTTAATAATACAATGGGGGCCAATATTTATTTTGGTATATATAGATGAAATGGAATTTTTTTACATTGATTTAGCTACTGTGCTAAATCTTTTGTTTTATTTCATTTTATTTTTACTTTATTTTATTCCAGTATTTTGTCTGTAAATGCTTTTGAACTTTCAGTGTAGATGACCATATCATATGCAAATAACAGAAGATTAATATTCCAGTTTCCAGTCTTTGTGATTTTAATGTATTTTCCTTTATCTATTGTACTTGAACACAAATTCCTTGACTTGAAAATGTTGTTTATGATTAGTTGTTTATGATTAGTACATATTGATTTTCAATATTATTGCTAGTCACTAATACTACTATAATAGCAAAATCTATATAGTAATTACTATCTTCCAGTTACTATTCTCTGTCTTCACAATAACCCTATCACTCTCTCCCTTTTACAGATAAAGAAAAGGAGGAGGTACAGAGAATTTAAGTAGATTAAGTAGATTACCTAAATTTATACAGTTAATAAGGACAGATAATTAAATATTGGTATTTTGGTTTCAGAATATATATTCTTGATATAAACTTGATTTCTTCACTTAATTCAAAAATTTCAAGGGGTTAAAGAAGTCTAACCTATTAGACCAAACACTATTTCATACCACACAATCTTTCACATTGTCCTCCTATGTAATATGGGGTTGTCTGAATTTCCATAAAGACCAGAGATTGTTGCTTCATCTGTGACTTCAGAATTCAAAAGAGGTTCTAATGTAGCACAAAGCTTATATTTAAGTTATATTTAAATGTTCACATGGTAGCTAAACCATTTGATGAGACTTCATAGTTTTTAATTCTTAGTATCTTTAAAGACCTTTAAATTTGAGGAGAATCAAGAATAGTTTCATAGACTTAAGCCTAAAAATCTGTCATGTACATTAAAACAATATATTTCCAGTGGAAGTCTTCTGTTATAAAAGTGACCATACTATATTTTCTTAGTGTATTTACACATTTATTTCTGAGACAATGATTTGCTAGGGCATGGCTTATATCTCTCCATCTTTGCATCCTCAGTATCCAGCATAGTGCCTGGCATATAGCAGGTGCTCAATAGCTTTGTTGAATTGATAAAAGGCAACAACCCATGGGACATGCATAATTATCCCGATTTGGCAGCTGATGGAAAGAAGTTTATATGAAAGAATCATTATGACCTCCAAAGTTACAAAATTTGTAGTAGCAGAACCAGGATTTAATTTCAAATTTTTGATCCAAAGCCACCATCTCTCCACTAAATCATACAACATATAGAAAAGATTTTACTGTATACTTTTACAGCTAGACCATGACTAAAAATCATGTGTCTTCCTATGTCATTTGCAGAAGAAAATTAAAAGTTTAATGGAAATACTAAACCAAATTTATAAACTGATCTTTAAAAACAGTTTATTTTATAAAGGTAGCAACACATGTCAAAAAACCATCTTAGCCTTCTCTCCTAATAGAAAAATCCTTATTTTTCTCTCAAAAAATGACACCATTGCCAACTCTGAATTCCATAAAGTATTAATGAAAATCTGTGTAAAACTTTTTTTCAAATTAGTACTTGCATGAGAAAATTATGGAGAAATGGAGATATGCCATAACATCAAAGACAGGCTAAACCTGGTATAATTTCCAAGGAGGGTAAATAAGCACATCCCAAAAAATTACGATGTGTAAGTATGGCTTTATGCCTGGCAAAATAGGTGGTCATAAACAGACTTCTTGTTACCATGTAGGAAAAGCAAGGTGATCACATGGAGCTATCATGGATTCACTCAGAAAAGATTCTACCGAGCAAACCTCATAAAGTTAATGTGGCATTTAACATGATCTCTGACAAGTAACAAAATGTCACAAAATCTGTAATGCACCAAAATCTAATACCACATAAAATCTCTTGTAATATTCTTATGGACGAGATGAGGCAGTTAGCATTAGCTATAATATTGAACAACTGTTGGTAGAACAGCTATAATTATTGATGTTAACTCTTTGTTGCCATAACTATTAGGTCAATGGACCTTGTTTTCCTGGGAATGAAGAAAGACAGCCATGAGGGGGAAGAGTTTTTGAAAATAGCAAAATATAGAACGAAACTAGCAGCATAAGGGGCTATTTCCAAACAGAGGTATGTCCATTCAGTACAGTCCTAGATCAAATGTCAAGAATCAGAGAAATATTATCTTTGAGGACTGGGCAGTTCTGCAGCTTCAGAAGCATAGAATGGAAAAGGTAAAAGATTCCAATACAATTATGAGTCCTTCCAGGAATCCCACCCAGAAATAAGTACAAGAAACAAAAAGCAGGTTACACTCTCTCTCCTCTCACTAGGAGAAATCTGCCACAAGATTAAACAGAAAAGCTAGCTCTCTCTAATAAACACTGCTCAACATGATCACCAATCACCTCCACATTGCTAAAGTTTCTATTTTCCGTCTTCATCTTTCTTGGCCTATCAGCAGCGTCCCATATGCACTACCATCCCTTGTTGGCATCCAGAAGAGCAACCTCTCTGGCCACTCTGTGATGGAGTCTCCATCACTCCTTTCCCCTTGTCCTAATATTGGGGTGGCTCAGAAACAAGTCCTTCATTGTCTTCTCTTCATTATCTGCACTCACTGCTCTAGGGAACTCATCCAGTTTCATGGTTTTAAATGCCATCTATATTTTGACATCTCAAATTATTATCTCTAGCCTAAACCTCTCTCCTGAAGTCTAGATTCATATACCCAACTTCTTACTCAACATCTCCATTTGCATGTCTAGAAGAGATCTCAAAATTAATATGTCCAAAATTAAACTCTGTTTTCCCTTTGAAACTCTCTCCACCAACAGTCTTTCCCATCTCAACTTCTAGCAACTTCTCCTTCCAGTTCCTGAGGCTAAAAAACTTGGAGTCATTCTTGATACTTCACTCCCACGCATACACAGTCTGCCAGGAAATTCTGTTAGACAATATTTTCAGAATACATCTAGAATCTGGTTGGTTCTTGTTACTGCTACTATATATTTCAGGCCAAGGTACCAAAACTTTCCCCTGAACTCTTGCAACAACTTTCTAATAGGTCCTCCTGCATCTAGCCTTGCTTCCCTGCAGTATGTTCTCAGTACAAGTGCCAAAGTGATCCATTTAAAATTTCAAGATCATTTCATTTCATTCCTCAAAACCCTCCAATAGCTCTCTATTTCATGCAGAGTAAAAGCCAAAGCCTTGCAATGCTTACTAAACCCACTATTACCTAGTCCACCGTTAGTTCTCTGTCTTACTACTCCCCTATCCCTGATCCTGCTCCTTGCTGTTTCTCAAAGATGCCAGACTCACTCCCACCTCAGAGTCTACCTAGAATTCTATTCCTTTTGCCTGGAATTCTCTTCCCCCCAATAGCCACGTGATACAATTCCTCACCTCTTTCAAGAATTTATTCAAATTTCACCTTCACACTGAGGTCCTCCTTGACCAGTTTACTCAATACAATAATCTGTCCACCCACTCCATGAAACTCTCATCTCTTACACTTCTATTTTCCCTTTTGCATAGCAATTATGACCTTCTAATAAACTACTGAATTCACTTGTTGATTGGTTTTAGTGTTTATTATCTATTTCTCTCTGCTAGAACAGTAGCTCCATGAGGACAAGGTCCTTTGTCTATTTTCTCATTGGTATACTCTGAATATGTAAAAGTGTGCTTGGAACATAGTGGTCAATAAATATTTGTTGAACTAATGCAGTTTAGAACCTTCTCCACTTGCACTATGTCCCCATATCCTAGGTTTAAGGCAATGAGAGCTCTGCATTTTCCCACTGGGACAGAGAAATTCCTAGTGAAGAAATTCAAGCAAAGAGACCAAGACCTGAGAACAAGGGAATTCTGGACCAGGTGCCAGCTGAGAGCATCAGCAAAGCCCTTTAACCCTATGGCCAGGAAATGTCAATTCTTTCTTCATCTCCAATCCCAGAAGGGTATTGATACAATGGCTGGTTGTCTCTTCCTTGGTTCGGGAGGTCAAGGAACCCTACTCTTGCAAGTAATTCACACTCTTTTCCACTAAGTGGGATTAAGTAAAGACCCAACCAGATTTGACAATATAAAAGAGGAATGATTTGTAGATTGATGTCAACCTATCTCCATTCAGCTTTACTCCCATGGAGAGTGCTTGACACACTCGTACAGGATGGTCTAAAAAACCTGTCATGGCCATGTATTATTTCCCTAGGGAATTCCTAAAGTCTTACCTTCTATCTCTATGAACCTAACTGTGACTTCCCTTGTTTTCTTCTCCTCATATTGGTAATATTCCTAGCTGCTCCTCTTTTAGATGTCCCTTGGGCATTGACCTTTTCCCCTTTGGGATAGAATTTCTGCATTTATTTTCTTGGATAGTCTCAAACATTACCAAAATGTACCACATCATCCCTAAATCATACTGCTTATCTGAAATTCTACCTTGTCAGATTTATTCCATATTCAGCTCCAGCTGAATGAGAATAAGAATTCTCCTAGGAATGACAACCTAGAAGGAATATTCCAATGTTTTCTACTATCTTCTTTATTTTGCTCAAACCTATTAAATATATTGCCTCAATGACTTGAATAATTACATGATAACACGCTTGTCAAATTTGCAGGTGACAAGGCTTCCCTGGTGGTGCAGTGGTTGAGAGTCTGCCTGCTGATGCAGGGGACATGGGTTCGTGCCCCAGTCCGGGAAGATCCCACATGCCGCAGAGCAGCTGGGCCCATGAGCCATGGCCGCTGAGCCTGTGTGTCCGGAGCCTGTGCTCCGCAAATGGAGAGGCCCCAATAGTGAGAGGCCCGCTTACCGAAAAAAAAAAAAAAAAAAATTTGCAGGTGACAAACAGCTAGTAGAAGTAACTAATATTTTAGATGATAGACTCAAGAACCCAAAACAATTCAAGCAATTTAATGAGTAGGCCAAAATAATAAAGTGGCATTTCAGAGAGGTGATTAGGCCTAACGAACAGTAGGCTTTCTATAAATGCTTGTGGGAGTAATAAATGAATAAGTTAATCAACACAGATTCTTATACTAAGGTTATAAAAATCACTAATAGATTTATAGGTTTATTGGATGACAAATGCCATAAGTCACTGCTGTGAGAAAATGGGGCCATTGCTGGTGAGAGCACACCTACAACTATTGTGATGATTTACGGGATTCACATTTTTCAATTGATGTTGACAAATTTGAGTGATTCCTGAGAAAAATGATTATGAAACTAAAAGGTTGTATATTGATTTATTCATTCACTATGTAATCTTGAGTGCTTATTCTGTAAAAGTCTTGGGCTAGTCATTAAGGATACAGAATGTTTATATATGGAATAGCTGAAAAAATGGAATACATTACTCATTATTTTGCCATTATTAACTAATATTAAAATAAAGTGTTATGGAATTATTTTAATAATATACATGAATAGCATAACATAATATTAATCATATAATATTACTACTATAATGATATTAAATAAATAATATATTATGATATAATCTTATATGTCATACCGTTAATATGGAAGCAATGTTATTTGACCCCATGTTATTGATTAGTAGTAGTAACATATATTTAATAAATCCTTTTTGATATGCCAATCTTTCCTATATCACAATTCCATTGGAAACTAGGATATAATTTCTATAACAACAAGTATCCATTACTTCCATATACTATTTTCTCTTAAAGTCTTTAAAATATTTGAAAACTAATCTAAATATGAAATCCTTCCAAAATTTTGCACTTTTCCACAATCATTATAATTTTGGGTTCACATCTTATTTGATGCTAATTCTTTAGTATGTGCCTCTACTGAGTTTTTCTAAAGCATTCAACATACTTTCATTGAAACAAAAACTGTCCTTTTTTAAGTAATATTTTATCAACTTACATAATATTTACTCAAATTATATATCTACAGGAAGAACACTAATTGGCATAAGTAATTTGGTAACTAACACAAGTGACTCTTTGGAAACATACAAGTCAGTGGGCAGGAGTACAGGAGAGTACTAGAGTACTGCCTACTGGACACAAGCATGCTGTAGATCTCCATCAGAATGTTTTCGAGAGGAAGAGCAGCATTTAACCTTGTAGGTTGATTAATCTAGCCGATTGGTTAAGTGGAAGCTGGTTAAGATAATTCTAACCAAACACTAAACCAACTTTCATACAGCTTCCAGAGTTTTCTCTCTAGAAAACTCACCCAAACATTTCAGTCTCCTCCTTAAAGTCCTTTAATGTCCCCCATATAAAGCCAGGCTCCATGGACAAAATGATACTTGAGAGAGGAAATTTAACTTATCCAAGAACGAGTCCTTTCAGGTTATTTTTTATTAAGTTCTGAATAGTTTATGTTAAAAAAATTAATTATGGAAATAATTGGGGCCTAGGTGATAGGAGTATTTAGATCTGCCTCTGGCAGTGGTTAGGGGCACTGGCAAGGAAACTTCACCTCAGGCCATTTACAGTGACTGAGTCTCTAGAGCGCCTGACTGCTTCTGGCTCTCTCTGTTCCTTCTTGAGTGGAGACCTCTGGGCTCCCACTTCAAAGCATGAGTGACTTACTGGGGATCCCCATCCACAGTAGGCTTTGGACCTCCCACGTCAACTTCGCAGCTACGTCTGCCTGAACTGGCAGATATTCCTGGATAACCAGGGTCTCCACCTGTCAGTCAGCTCTTCGGGTTTCCTTCTCCCAGATCTGCCCCTGTGACTCTTCACTACATTTTCATGTTCCTATTTCTTCAAGAAGAAGTTTTTAAATATTTTATCCAGTCAAGGGTTGACTTGCATTACTTATTCCTGTATTTTTGGCATCATACCACCCTTAGTTCTTTGTAAATAAAGAAGTATGAGGGCCCAGACTTGAAGCCAGAGGACGAAAGTACACTATCCACTTCTATCATTTACTAGATGAGTCACCTTAGGCAACTCATTTCATAGACTCAGTTTCCTATCAATAAGGATAAGAATTTTATCTTCCTGCATTAATGATTCTAGGTGCAATTCATTGAGACTTTGGGTAGAAAAGCATTGTAAATGTTAAAGTACTAATTAATATATAATTACATTAATATTTACTCCCAGACAAATGTGTGTGTGTGCATGTGTGCTTTTGTCAACTGTTACCTAAGAATGAAGAATGGAAATTGGTTATGAGACTATGTGTAGATTGTTATCCTTTATCAATGTCAATTTTTTCATTCATACATTTATTTGATTATTGCATGCCTGCTCTGCCCTGGGTCTGGTGCTAAGTCCTGTTGGTACAGCAATGACACAGAACAATGCCTGAATTCAACAAACTCCTAAAGGGCTTTCTGAAGGTGTTTTAATTTCCAAGAACCTCTCCATGATCAGACCTGCCTGTCGTACAGTCTCCTGTCATTGCTAGCCTCTGTTACAATTTAACTTCAGGGGACTCATTATAATTTCACTTCTATTTTTATTTTATGCTATTTGTAAATTTCTATTTCTACCACTATATTGCAATGCCACTACTGTTTCCGCAGTATAATCTATAAATTATTGTTAAATATATAAAAGGAATGAGTGAATGATTAATCAGATGGAGGTTAGAGGATCTGATAGGGTATGGTAGGAGATAAAATCAGAAAGGTAGATGGGGCTCAATTTGTGAGGAGCCTTGAATGCCCTGCTAAGCCATTATGTCTTTATACTTTAAATGGTGAGGAACCACAGGAAGCTGAGCAAATAGCATACACAAAGGCAAGAAGATGTAAATGTTCAGCCCAGCCCTGAATAGAAGAACAGCAAGTAATCCTATCTGGTTAGAAGATAGCATGGTGTTGCCTCAGGTCACTGACTCAAAAAAAATGGGAGCACCCAGTTTCTTCTTATGACACATTTGGCTCCCAGATCTGGAGAACTGCTTTGCATTATCCTGGCTTTAATAAGATACTCTTAAATGTAAGCACAATAGCACTGACTGGGATCAAATCTCTGGGGTTAGTTCCATCTCCTAGCCCAAACCTGGGAGGCAGAAGCACTGCAGCAATGAAATATACTGACTGTGACTCTCTTGAGATTGTCAAGGACATTTCAGGATCATCAGTGCAAATATGAATGTTGATTGGCATGATCTTAAATGGGGTCACAGGGAGAGAACCCACAGGAAAAGCTGGAGCATGTGAATGGAAATCAGTAACTCCCCTACTTGGCTGACTCTCCCATTGCAGGATCTCAGAGGGTGGCGGGGGTTTTGCTCATTCATCCAGCAAATGTTTACTGAACACCTACAAGGTGTCAAGGTACTGCTTAAGCTAGACTCTAGAAATACAAGGTTGAGGGAGTGGCCAGGGCTGCCTAGAAGTTCATGGTCTAGTTGGAGAGAACAGCAAGAACCAGGCATTTTAATAAAGTGTGATAAGTGCTCTGCTACTAATAAAAACAAAATGTGAGTCCAGAGCAGTGGTCGCTAATGTGCCAGTAGGTTCAGGAAAGGTTTCTGGGAGGAAAAAATCTTAAGTTAGACATTAAGCACAAGTCCAAATTAACCTAGTTAGAGGGAAATGCATTGGTCACAATTTTTAGATGCAAGAAAAATAAAAGCTGATGCTACAGAAAGTAGTTTACCATTATTGCTATTATTATTACTATTATCAATAACAACAATAATGACAATATTTTTGAGCATGTACTAGGTACCAGGCATTGTTTCAGTCATAACGTATGTATGATTAATCCTTCCAAGCACTATTTGAAGTAGGCACTATTGTTATCCCCACTTTACAGATGAAGAAACTGATGTAAAGAAGTTATTTGGCTAGTGTTAGATTACACAACTAGTAACTGAGGTAGAGAGGATTTGGACTCAGGCTCTCTGACCTTGAAGCTTCTATTGTTGCTGTCTCTGTCAGCAAATAAGAGACAATGCCTGTTCCTTCCCTCTTGTGTCACAATTTCCTAAGCCAAATTCTGATTGTCAGAGTCAAGATCATATGCTCATGTCTTAGCCACAAAGTGGATTTGTAATGAAGTAATATTATTTCATCTGCTATGCAGTAAAACAATGTGAAGTCCCACAATGTATCTCAAAGTGGAAGGTTCCCCACACATAGAAAAGGATCCTAATGGTAGAAAAACAATGACAGGGATGAAAAATATTCCAGGCACAAGAAGACATCTGTAAAGGCATAGAAGCAATAGACAGCAAAGGTGTTTCAAGAAACTGCAGGTAGTTGCTATGAACAGCACTTAGAATAAAAGTCTGGGTGAGTACAAGAGGGGATACAATTACAGCAGGCTCAGGTTATGAAGAGCCTCATACACCACTGTGAAGGTGTTGGATTTTGTCTCTAGGGCAATGAGGTAAGGAGTTTTAAGCAGAGGAAAGATGCAATCATATTTTCAATTAGAAAGATTCCACTGCATGCAGATAATGAAGGCAAGGAGAACACTACTATCATCCAGAACATGGCCATATAATTCATCGTGTCTAAATGGGGGCCTATTTAAGAGTGAAGGGGAGTGTGCCTATGTATTCTAGAGAACAGGCATTTATGGTCACCACATTTCAAGTAAACAGAAGGGCAAGAGGAATAGATTGAAAGAAGAAAAACAAATTATTTGCAGAATAGTTTCACCAAGCAATGACCTATACCGTTCAAAAACATCATCTCATTTACTATTCATAATGGAATGGTTTTAGTTATCCCAATTTTAAGGGAAACCACTTCTTTGAGATTAAATTATTTTTCCAAGATCTCAGTGGTAGGAAACCAGAGAACTCAGATTCCACTCCAGTTCTGTCAGAACTGAAAGCATGACTTCTATCCAATTCTCTTTCTCCCTTCCCTACCCCACATCCAAAAGACTATTGCCCATCTGCTATAAACTAGCATGGTAATTAAACACATGTCTTTTGGAGGTAGACAAGTCTAGGTTTGAAGACTGGCTTTGCCACCATATATACACCGACTATACCAAGCAGCTGAAAATCTAAGTCTGTTTCTTCTTCTATAAAATAGGAATCCTAACATTACATACTTCAAGGTTTGTTGTGAGAATTAAATGAAACAGCATATTCAAAGATCTTAGCACAGTGCCTGGCACACAAGTGTTCAATATATGATTAACCTACATGTTACTAATGCTTGATATATTAACTGGAACAAAATAAAGGATCGATGACTAAAACAAGAGGTTGTTTCTTTAACCGAGGCTGAGGCTATTTTAGTTTGGCTTGTTATTGGGAATTAGAGCAAAGCCAAGTCGACTGGTAGAAGGATCTTTGGGCCCAGTAAGATATGGGAGGGTCAGCCTTCCGGGGAGCCAAAGAGGAGAAGTGAGGTGGAGGCTCATACACACTACATGATCCACAGAACATCAGGCCAACAGATCATGTCTAAAGGGTTAAGCTAATTTCTAGGGATTTCAAAGAAATAGTTGCAAATGGAATTCAAGAAGAAGAAAGAGGCTATGATTGTAAGAGTATGAGAGAAATGGGTGCAAAAGCTGGAATTCTTTTAGCCCAAGAGAGAAAGGACTAAAAATCTACTCTCCACTTATAATACTCTCTATGGGAAATGAAGTTCTAAATTTCAAAGAGCTGACTTGTAGAGTACTTTCGAAACAAACTGTTCATAAATTAAATTCTGCCTGTTCTTCTATTTTCTTATTTGTTGTGGGTCTATACCCATTTGTTCATTGATCATTTTCTGAGAAATCTCTATGCCAGGTAGAAGCTTTGCATTCTGGTGCATAAAAAGATGAATCAGAAACAGAGTTTACACTCATGTAACATACCAGTCTAGTGATAGAAATTAAATGTACCAAGAGTGTGCCAAAGTCCATGCAAAAAGTGCTAAGTGCCATAAAAGCAGAACAGGTAAAGCATTAAGAAATTGAAAATGGGAAAGAGACCTAAGGGGAACCAGGGAATACTTCATAATGGCACTGGCCTTTGAGGTGGGCCTTGATGGGTAGATGTTTAAGATGAACAAACCTCACGACCAAAGACTTTGGGAAGAGGAGACATGAAGTATATGTGGACCACAGGTGCTCTTGGGATGGCTGTTCAAATAAAGGCCTTTGACTTTCTACAGTCAACATACAAGAAGCAACCAACTTTCCTGACCTGCACCTTGGGTTGGCTGTCATTGGGATGTTACAAGCACATTTGTCAGCGATGGTTTGTTGCCCCTTTCAGTTCACCCTTAAAGAGACATGGAAGACAGACTAGATCATTAGCAAACCACACACCATTAACAGCTGCTTTCAGATGTTTTGGGGTTTTTTTTGCCGTACGCAGGCCTCTCACTGTTGTGGCCTCTCCCGCTGCGGAGCACAGGCTCCGGACGCGCAGGCTCAGTGGCCATGGCTCACAGGCCCAGCCGCTCTGCGGCATGTGGCATCTTCCCGTACCGGGGCACGAACCCGTGTCACCTGCATCGGCAGGCGGACTCTCAACCACTGCGTCACCAGGGAAGCCCTAGTTTTCTACACTTTAAGCATATTTTTCTTTATTTGTTTTACGTAGTTGTTATTCTATTGAATAGACAGTCCCTTACACTGATTATATGCCCTTAAAAATTATACTATATTTTTCATGTCATATAAGCTCTTCACATTGAATGATATTTAAAGTCTGTGTAATAAACCAGTGAGTGGATGTGTGTTCATTGACTCAAATTTTCTTCATAGTCAATTGGCTAGGTACTTTTTCTTTTTTGTTGTTTTATTTTGTTTTGGCTACTATAACCAATACTGCATTAAAAATTAATTGCATAACCTCTTCTTACACCTTTGATTATTTCATGAGACTAGATTGTAGGATAAATATGTCTCTTTAGGAATTTAAAGAGTGCATTTCACCATATCTGTGATAGCATTACATACTATAAATTTTGCTCATTTCATAGTTCATAATTCTCCTTTTAGGGGCCCTGGGGTTCTAGGCAGCTCCAGTAATTCTTCTGCTTTCCTGAAGCTTCTACCCATTGCTCCTTCTACCAAATGAGATCACACAGAAAGAAAAAATATCTGCTCCTGCTTCCATATGACAGCCCATGAGATAACTGAGGACCATTCTCACATCCTAAAACTTCTTTTTGGCAACAAAAGGAAATGCCTACAACTGTGACTATTTTTCAGGAAAATACAAGTTTATAACAAATGATCCTAAACTTTTTATAACAAAGTTTTAAGTTTGATCACTGGGGTTCCCAGGAAAAAAGTCTTATGTCCAACAGTTTTCACTGTTGCCTATACCATAGTTCCTCAGTGGAATAAAGAACACTCTGTTCCCTACTGGAGTAGAGAACTGAATCCAGAGACTCTAAACAATAACACTATCGATAACGATGATAATAGCTAACATCTGACTGCTTACTATGTGCATTGTTTTAAGGGCTTACTGATATTCTCTCAGTAACCCTCAAATAATGTTATGGAGTTTATACACAAACTGCTCTTACACAGAGTTGAATCCACTTGTTTCAAACATGAATAAAGAGAGAAAGTAAAAAGAAGAAGAAAATCCATGTTCATTAAGCCCAGGTAGGTTACCCTAAGTGTTCATTTGATATTGCTGCTGTTACAAATTACCACAAACTTAGTACTTAAAGTAGTGTAAATTCATTATCTTACAGTTTGGTATGTCAGACTCCAATACTGATCTCAGTGGGCCAGAAACATCAAGGTATCAACATGGCTGCATTCCATTCTGGAGACTGTTTCAGCTTCTGGAGGCCACCTGTGTTCCTTAGTTCATGACCCCCTTTCTTCGAAGTCAGCAAAAGATCGTTTAGTCCTTCCCACCTTGCATCTCTCTGACATTTCTTGCATTGTCACATCTCTCTCTTTGTTTCTCTTTGTGTGTCTCTCTGATCACAGCTGGAAAATATTCTCTACTTTTAATGACTCATGGGATTAGATCAGGACATAACTGACTAACCCAGAAAAACCTTTTCATCTTAAGGTCTGTAAAACTAATCACATCTGCAAAGTCCCTTTTGCCATGTAAGGTTCCTATCATTAGGGCATGAACATCTTTAGTGTGCCATTATTTTATATATGACAACCTAAATATGTGATTTCATTTATTCTTCCCAGGAAAGCCCCAAGGCAAGTGTATTCATTATCAACTGTTGTATAACAAATTACCCCAAAAGTAAGTGACATAATATAGCATTTATTACCTCGCAGTTTCCTTACAGGGTCATGAATCTGGCTGAAGCTCAGCTGTATCCCCTCTTTTAAGATCTCTCACAAAACTGTAATCAAGGTGTCATTCAGGCTGCAATCTCATCTGAAGTGTCAACTGGAGATAGACCTGCTTTCAAACTTACAACATGGTTACTGGCAGGATTTGGTTTTTCATAGGCTGTTGATTGAGGGCTCCAGTTCCACCCAGCTGTTAGTCAGAGGCCAGTCTCAGTTTCTGCCTCTGTGGGTCTCCCCGCATGGCAACTTTCTTCTTCAAAGTGAGTAAGCAGAAAGAGTGAAAGTATCAGCAAAACAGAAGTCATAATCTTGTACAACATAATCTCAGAAGCAGTATGCCATCACTTTTGCCATATTCTACTAGTTAAAAGAAAGTCAATAGGTCAATATATCCAGCCCACACACAAAGAGAGGAGATTTCACAAGGGGTGACTGTATGAGAAAGGAATCATTGGGAGCCTTTTCAGAAGCAGCCTATCACAGTGTTTGTATCAGTTAGCTATTGCCACATAACAAGTCACCACAAAACTCAACGGTTTGAAGTGAAAATTACTCATTCTTGCTTACATGCCTGTGAGTTAATGGGGCACATCTGATTCAAGCTACAGTTTCTGCTGACCTTGACTCCTTGCTGTAGATTCTGTGCAAGTTTGCTTCATTGGAGCCCAGACTGAGGAGTCTGCAAAATCCTCCAGAAGTTTTTTTTGTGGCAATAGCAGAAGTGCAAGAAGGAAAAAGAACCGTAGGATACTTCTAAGTTTATCACACTGTAACTGCACCCCCTGCATATCCCATTGAACAAATCAAGTCATATAATTAAGCCCAAAGTAAAAGGACAGGAAAATATATATCCCACTAGATTTTCCTCTAGTGGGAATAACTGCAGTCACAACCTAAAACCAAGGATCCAGGAAGACGTGAGAATTGGAGCCAATAATTCTACTTCCCATAGCATCATTACTCACATTTTACAGATAAAGAAATTGTGGTACTGAGAAGCTAGCTGACTTGCCCAAGATTGCATAACTCAAATTCAGATTTGTCTGACTTCAAAATTCATTCTCCCTTGTTTTAGACCACAAAGTCTCAAGATATATTCTCTGAATTAGCTTTTTCTGAATAAAGGAGTTTATAAATTGACATCTAAGAAATCCTTTTGCAAACAGTGATTAAAAATTCCATTTTGCTCTTCGTGTCTCCTGTTCCAATTTATCAGCCTAAATTTGTAACATGGGCAGGAGCATGGAGACAAAATCAGCTCTGAAAATGAGAAAATGGATTTTCTTGCCATACCTTTGCATTACAAATGGTCCCAGTCCACAGCAATCATGGCTGCATCTGGAACACTGCACAGGTCCCATGAATAATCCATGTTCCTTACACACTCCTCCCTGCAGTGCTGACTCAGCAACTCTTCTCCTACTTTCGGTGAAGCAACAGCAGCATAGAAGTCAAGTGAAGTGTAAGAATGCAACAACACTATGAACATTTGGTTGAATCTTGAAGGTAGAAAAGGGACTTAAAAATCTAATTAGAGTTTAACCAGACTGCAACACTTCCCTTCTTGGAACAGTCCATTCCCTTCAAGATTAAATCTTGTCTCTTTTATGTGGCACACAGGAGCTTTCATGATTTCACCATTGCCTATCTGAGCAGACCATTATCCTCCCATTCTCTGACCTTCAACTTGACCCCCTTTGCCACCTCCCTCACGCTCAAAGCCACATGTACCTAACTCTTTGGACTTCACCAAAAGCAAACATATTATCTGCAATCCTTTGCATTGTCAGTTCCTTTTCCTAGAAAACTCTTCCTTCCCTTTGTCACTGACCTAAATGGAATTCCTTCTTTCAGAAGTAGCTCAAGAGTCACCTTTTGCAGAAAGTCTTTCCTAACCTTACCCTCACCCTGGCACCCAGCTTGGCAGTTCGGGGCTTCTTGTCAAAGAAGTATTTTGTGCTTCCAACTATAGCCCTTATCAATCTATATTAGAATCACCTCTTTACTTGCTGCCAATCCCACAAACATTGAACCCTTTAAAACTAACAATCTTTTGATTCTGAATTCACATTTTTCTTGGCACAGTGACCAGCAGTCATTAAATGTTTGCAGAAGAAAAGATTGGGAAGAGAATGAAAAGGAAGAAAGGAAGAAGGGAAGGAGGGAGGGAGGAAGATAGGAAGGGATGGAAGGTGGTAAGAAAGCATGGAGGGAGAGGGGGAAGGAAGAGGGGAAAGAGGCAAGGGGAAAGAAGGAAAAAAAGGACAGGAGGAAAACTAAGATCCTATATAAGAAGGTATTTTGTAAATAGCACATGGCTGCATAATTCTAAGGAGCCCTATTCATTTTCACCTGGAAAATGCTGATGTGCATGGCTGGCTATTCCCAGGCAAGACTGCATTCCCTTAAATTCTACACCAGCAATTCAGACCCACTAACATCCTTTGTAAATTCAAACGAGGGAACTTTTTAGAGTGGAGTCTCTTAACCAGTTCTTCAATGTGCTCCAGTCCGATCAATAACCAGTCCAGGTGACAAATTAAAGTTAAATACGGTTTGAAGAATGGCAAGAAAAAAAATGTAGTAGGAGAGGATTAGTGCAGAGTCTCTCCAGAATTGTGGCCTCACAGAATGTTTGAGGACCCTGCTGAAATTCCGTGGCTAAGAGGTAAGAGAGCTAGGAAGATGGACTGTGGGCTAGTTTGGAGATGATCAGTAATCTGGTTGGTGGGAAGTCCCTCTGGAAATGGAATTCTCGTTCCTGCGTGGAAATTGGACTCTCGAATCAACCTGAACAAGAGTTTAGAGTTAATAGTTCCAAATGCCAAATGCTGCTATTTTTGCTTCAACGCCACAACTGACTGTGATTGCTTGATGGTTTTGAAGCCACCTTTACACTCTAATAAGGTTTTGAAGTCACCTTTACACTCTAATAATTGAACTTTGTGAGTTGCACCTGAGGCATTACCATACCTGATAAGGCTCTTAATTGATGATTTAGTATAATTACTTGGAAAACATCTTGGAAAGAATAGTTTGAACAGAAGATAAATCAAATATGTTCTAGGATTACTCTTTGCAGCCATAGGATAACTGCTTCTCCTTATATCCCTTCCTCCCTGCAAAATCAACAAATTTATGGTGTTAACTCTTCAAAAAGTTGCAAAAACTCTGGAAGTTTTGCTCTTCTAAAAGAAAGACACTTATTTTTTTTCCTGTGAAATTACCACAGCATACAGCTGAAGAAGGGAGATGTGGCTGTCATGATCTAGGGTTGCCAAGCTTCTGACCCTTTCCCTAACTTTAAAATGGTATTTGGATTTGAGTAGAAACGGCAATGAACTTAGAGCAACTTACTAGCTGAAACTCTTTGAACCTCAATATTTTTCCATTGTAAAAGAGGGAAAATAACTTATTTTCACTGGACTATTGTGAGAATCTAATAAAATTTGAAGGATAAAAAGCAAAGCAAAAGCTAAGCTGGTCTATGTGATTGGAGAATTATGGATTAAAATAATTGAGGGCTAGAATTAGTTTACAGTAGACACAGTGTAGTAGTCTGTTCTGGCCCCCATAACAAAATACCAAAGATTGGGTGGCTTAAATAACAGAAATTTATTTTCTCACAGTTCAGAAGACTGGAGGTCCCAGGTTAAGTTCTGGCAGGACTTGCTTTCTGATGAGAGTTCTCGTCCTAGCTTTCAGATCACCTCTTTGGCTTCACATGGTCTTTCCTCTGAGCATGGACAGACCAGACAGAGAGACAGCTCTCTGGTGTCTCCTCCCCTTCTTATAAGGGCACCAGTCCTATAAAATTAGGGTCCCACCCCTATGACCTCATTTAACCTTCATCATCACCTCACAGGCTCTGTCTCCAAATATAGTCACATTGAGGGTTAAGGCTTCAACGTATGAATTTCGGGGGGTGGGGTGACACAAACATTCAGTCCATAACACACAGGTTACCAAAGGACTTTTCTTCACAAATATCTTCCTTTACCACTTACAGAAAACAGACATGGCTTTAGATTCCATTTATCATATTTTAGGCTGGTTTAAAACTTTTCAAAGAATTCTTCTCTACTGCCCCTGCAGGACTAATCCCTGCCTTCTCTTTGCATCTGCTAGAACTCTCCTGCCCAATAACAGTTAGTTCATAATCATTTGTCTGTTTCTCTTAGGAAAAGTGGAGGTTTCTCTGGGTCAGAAGACATCTCTTCCTTTCAATTTTACATAACCAGATTATTGAGGATTCTCAATATGGTATGGTAAAAACATGAATATATTTTAACTTTTTCACCATTAACACATTCAGTCACATTCTGATAAATCATCTTTTCCAATTTCTTTACATCTTGAGCATATTTTATCATTTCTAGCTATTTTTCATAACTGAGAGTATAGCTTAAAACTTTAATCTCAAAATTGATTTAAAACTCATCTCTTCCCTTTTCTCCAGCTAAGCCTTGGGCTGTGACCCTGGTTTACCAGAGTAAGGGGTCAGAGATAGACTGGGAGGCTAGGATATGAGATCCATGCAGGACTTGGTATAGATACATGCAGGACATGCAATGCTCAACTCTAGGGAGCAGGATTCATACAATATACCATATGACCCTTTCCCTATGCTGTCTAGTACACAATCTGCACAACCATAGAAGAAGCCCTGAATACACAGTCTTCTAGCCCCTATTCTAGGTCCAATTATCCCAGAGTTTGACAAGGACTGAAATAAGAATAGGAGAAGCAGATGTCATCTTATATAACTAGTCATAATATTAGTAAAGGGAAGCCATCTTTGATCTTGCCCTGATTTTGTCTGGTTCATCTTCTCCTGGTGATTTTCACAAATAACAACAATTATAACAAATAGTAACTATAATTATAATGATGTAATATATAATGCTTCTTGGGTACTCACTACCATACTTCATAAATTCTAAAATACATTCTTTCATATTCCAATATTTCTGAAATAGCAATGTGACTTATAATTGATGATGTATCATAGTTCAATTGTCAGAATTTTTGTCTTTGTGGTACTTAAAGTAACAATGAATCTAACGATTACTGGCCTCTGAGAACTAATGAAATATAGAATGTACAGGACAGTTCTAAGCACTTGTGCTAACTCGTCTAATACAATGATACTCTTAGATTAGCTATGATTATGAACCCATTTTATTGACAAGAAACCTGTGATAATGAGGTTAAGTAAGCTACCTACAGTCCTACCTACTAAGTGGAGGATGTAGTGAAATGTGTGTTGATGGGGTACATCTTGGGCTTTCCTGGAGTGTTGTTTGGCTCCACCCCCATGTCCTACATCCCTGAAAAACCCCTCAGAGATAGACTGTCATGTCTCCTTCAGCCATACCAGTGATACATTTCCCAAATGTCCTATCTACGTGGATGTCCCCATGCTTTGGGCTCCTAGACAGCCCTGTAGCCCCTGCAACTTCTCTACCCTTTGGGCTCCTTCACATGGAGCACTGTGAGCTACTAAGGCTTTCCTTTTCATTCCTTACAACTGAACAACCATTATTTTACCCCCATTTAGATAACCTTATAATCTTTCCTTGGCTTCTTAGTTCATTTTGCTCCAGTAAACACCTTATGTTCAGGAAACCAGATAAAGAAAAAAAAATAGCATTCTCTGTATGAATTAAACCTCCCATCTTCCAGATACACACATCAAGCCCTCCCAAAACTCTCTCACCAAGTTCCCAAGACAATATCCAAATAAGACTGAAGATTATTCAACCTAATAAGCCCGTTCAGTCAGGCAGCAAAATGCCAGTCTCCACATCTTGCAGCTACTCCATTCTCTGCAAGTAATTCCTTGGAAGTACTTCTCACTCCCACCCCCACTCCTAGTTTTCAGATGAAAGGGCACTTCCTCTACAGAAATATTGTATTTTTCATACAACTGAAAATACTATGCTTCCCTTAGATGAAGTTAGGTAGAGAAGGGGTCTGATTATCTTTAAATTGTGAGGAACTAGGATCTTTGTCCTCAACTCAGACCCTATTCAATAATTCTGGCAATAGACATAACCAATCGTTCTTCTGTTTCATTATTTTTTCCCTGAATCTAAAATATCATGGAGCAGCCAGACCTTCCTTTTAGAGAACTCACTGTGTAGAGCATAGTTGACTGACAGCCTCCTGTGGCCATAACTTTGAATTTAATGTAGTATCACACTGAGGCCACACTTCCTCCAAGCTGCTCCCAGCCAACAACGGGACATGGTAGGAAAGGTGTGAGACCCAGAACATTAATGTCCCAAACAGGATTTCTCTAATGGGCCCCCTTTTCGTAGCAACTCCCCATCAGCCTAGTCAAATCGTTCTCAGAACTGTGCTATAGTCTGAGGATCTTCCAATTCAATCCTCCTTCCTTCTTTCACTCCTTTCACAGGTGCCAGACTGAAATTATGGTCAGAAAGTTCTTCTTGCCGACTTCTGCTTCCCCTCCCTTTATCTTTTGCAAGTCTTTCCTCCAATAACTCTCTTGTACATCCAATTATCTAATTCTTGGAGAACGTACACTGACTGCCTGGCAGAGTAGGAAGTATTTATCACCTGAAGATTACACAGGCACTTTTTGTACAAAATACAATTACCTCCTGAGAAGAATAAGATGTATATCTATTTTAGAATTTGACATTGACAACCACTACCTTCTTGAAACTCCTCCCTCAGCTTCTGAGACTACATAGATCTTAGAAAATTATGAGTAATATTCGTTCATTTGTTTTATTTTCTAGATTCCATATACAAGTGAAAACATACAATATTTGTCTTTATCTGACTTCTTTCACTAAGCATAATACCCAAATATAACAAAACAGAAGCAGACTCACAGATAGAACAAACTAGTGGTTACTGGGGGCGGGGCTGGGTGCAGCAAGATAGGGGAAGGGCATTAAGAGGACAAACTCCTAGGTATAAAATAAATAAGATGAGGAAGATGGCAGAAGAGTAAGACACGGAGATCACCTTCCTCCCCACAGATACATCAGAAATACATCTACACATGGAACTGCTCCTATAGAACACCCACTGAACGCTGGCAGAAGACCTCAAACCTCCCAAAAGGCAAGAAACTCCCCACGTACCTGGGTAGGGCAAAAGAAAAAAGAATAAACAGAGACAAAAGAATAGGGACGGGACAGGCACCACTGGGAGGGAGCTGTGAAGGAGGAAAGGTTTCCACACACTAGAAGCCCCTTCACGGGCGCAGACTGTGGGTGGCGGAGGGGGGAAGCTTCAGAGCCATGGAAGAGAGCACAGTAACGGGGTGCAGAGGGCAAAGCAGAGAGATTCCTGCAGAGGATCGGTGCTGACCAGCACTCACCAGTCCGAGAGGCCTGTCTGCTCCCCCGCCGGGACGGGTGGGGGCTGGGAATTGAGGCTCGGGCTTCGGTCAGATTGCAGGGAGAGGACTGGGGTTGGCGGCGTGAACACAGCCTGAAGGGGGCTAGTGTGCCACGGCTAGCCAGGAGGGAGTCCGGGATAAGGTCTGGAGCTGCCAAAGAGGGGAGAGGCTTTTTCTTTTAATTTTATTTATTTATTTAATTTTTTTGGCATATAATTGCTTTACAATGGTGTGTTAGTTTCTGCTTTACAACAAAGTGAATCAATTATACATATACATATGTTCCCATATCTCTTCCCTCTTGCAAAGAGACTTTTTCTTGACTCTCTGTTTCCTGGTGTGCGAGGAGAGGGGATTCAGAGCACCACTTAAAGGAGCTCCAGAGACGGGCACGAGCCGCGGCTATCAGCGCGGACCCCGGAGACAGGCATGAGACGCTAAGGCTGCTGGTGCCTTCACCAAGAAGCCTGTGTGCGAGCACAGCTCACTCCCACACTGCCCCTCCTGGGAGCCTGTGCAGCCCGCCACTGTCAGGGTCCTGGGATCCAGAGACAACTTCCACGGGAGAACGGACAGCATGCCTCAGGCTGGTGCGATATCATGCCGGCCTCTGCCGCCGCAGGCTCGCCCTGCATCCGTACCCCTCCCTCCCCCACAGCCTGAGTGAGCCAGAGCCACCGAATCAGCCACTCCTTTAACCCCGTCCTGTCTGAACGAAGAACACAGGCCCTCAGGCGACCTACACGTAGAGGCAGGGCAAAATCCAAAGCTGAATCTCAGGAGCTGTGTGAACAAAGAAGAGAAAGGGAAATTCCTCCCAGCAGCCTCAGGAGCAGTGGATTAAAACTCCACAATCAACTTGATGTACGCTGCATCTGCAGAATACCTGAATAGACAACGAATAATCCCAAATTGAGGAGGAGGATTTTGGGAGCAAGATATATTATTTTTTCCCCTTTTCCTCTTTTCGTGAGTGTGTACGTGTGTGCTGCTGTGTGAGATATTGTCTGTATAGATTTGCTTTCACCATTTCTCCTAGGGTTCTGTCCCTCCATTTTGTTTTGTTTTGTTTTGTTTTATACTTTAAAAAAAATTTTTTTCTTAATAATTATTTCTTTTTATTTTAATAATTTTATCTTTGTATCTTGCTTTATTTTATTTTATCCTCTTTCTTTCTTTCTTTCTTTCTTTCTACTTTTTCTCCCGTTTATTCTGAGCCGTGTGGATTAAAGGCTCTTGGGGCTCCAGCCAGGAGTCAGTGCTGTGCCAATGAGGTGGGAGAGCCAAGTTCAAGACACTGGTCCACAAGAGACCTCCCAGCTCCACGTAATATCAAATGGCAAAAATCTCCCAGAGATCTCCATCTCAACACCAAGACCCAGCTTCACTAAATGACGAGCAAGCTACAGTGCAAGACACCCTATGCCAAACAACAAGCAAGACAGCAACACAACACCACCCATTAGCAGAGAGGCTGCCTAAAATCATAATAAGGCCACAGACACCCCAAAACACACCACCAGATGTGGACCTGCCCACCAGAAAGACAAGATACAGGCTCATCCACCAGAACACAGGCACTAGTCCCCTCCACCAGGAAACCTACACAACCCACTGAACCAACCTTAGCGACTGGGGACAGACACCAAAAACAACGAGAACTATGAACCTGCAGCCTGCAAAAA
>NC_041217.1:133035939-133036199 GCF_002837175.3 Physeter macrocephalus | reverse complement strand
TCTGGGACAACATTAAATGCACCAACATCGAATTATAGGGGTCCCAGAAGAAGAAGAAGAGAGAAAAGCACTGAAAAATTATTTGAACATACTATAGTTGAAAACTTCCCTAATATGGGAAAGGATATAATTAATCAAGTCCAGGAAGCACAGAGAGTCCCATACAGGATAAAACCAAGGAGAAACATGCCAAGACACATATTAATCAAACTATCAAAAATTAAATACAAAGAAAACATATTAAAAGCAGCAAGGGAAAA
>NC_041217.1:133032504-133035111 GCF_002837175.3 Physeter macrocephalus | reverse complement strand
AGACTATTACAAGAGACAAAGAAGGACACTACATAATGATCAAGGGATCAATCCAAGAAGAAGAGATAACAATTGTAAATATTTATGCACCCAACATAGGAGCACTCAATACATAAGGCAAATGCTAACAGCCATAAAAGGGGAAATCGACAGTAACACAATCATAGTAGGGGACTTTAACACCCCACTTTCACCAATGGACAGGTCATCCAAAATGAAAAAAAATAAGAAAACACAAGCTTTAAATGATACATTAAACAAGATGGACTTCATTGATATTTATAGGACATTCCATCCAAAAACAACAGAATATATATTCTTCTCAAGTGCTCAGGGAACATTCTCCAGGATAGATCACATCTTGGGTAACAAATCAAGCCATGGTAAATTCAAGAAAATGTAAATCGTATCAACTATCTTTCTCGACCACAACGCTATGAGACGATATAAATTACAGGAAAAGATCTGTAAATAATACAAACACATGGAGGCTAAACAATACACTACTTAATAACCAAGTGATCACTGTAGAAATCAAAGAGGAAATCAAAAAATACCTAGAAACAAACGACAAAGGAGACACGACGACCCAAAACCTACGGGATGCAGCAAAAGCATTTCTAAGAGGGAAGTTTATACCAATATAATCCTATCTTAAGAAACAGGAAACATCTCAAATAAACAACCTAACCTTGCACCAAAGCAATTAGAGAAAGAAGAAAAAAAAAAAAAAACCCAAGTTAGCAGAAGGAAAGAAATCATAAGGATTAGATCAGAAATAAATGAAAAAGAAATGAAGGAAATGATAGCAAAGATCAATAAAACTAAAAGCTGGTTCTTTGAGAAGATAAACAAAATTGATAAACCATTAGCCAGACTCATCAAGAAAAACAGGGATAAGACTCAAATCAATAGAATTAGAAATGAAAAAGGAGAAGTAACAACTGACACCGCAGAAATACAAAGGATCATGAGAAATTACTACAAGCAACTGTATGCCAATAAAATGGACAACCTGGAAGAAATGGACAAATTCTTAGAAAAGCACAACCTTCCGAGACTGACCAGGAAGAAATAGAAAATATGAACAGACTAATCACAAGCACTGAAATTGAGACTGTGATTTAAAATCTTCCAACAAACAAAAGCCCAAGATCAGATGGCTTCACAGGCGAATTCTATCAAACATTTAGAGAAGAGCTAACACCTATCCTTCTCAAACTCTTCCAAAATATAGCAGAGTGAAGAACACTCCCAAACTCATTCGACGGGGCCACCATCACCCTGATACCAAAACCAGAAAAAGATGTCACAAAGAAAGAAAAGTACAGGCCAATGTCACTGATGAACATAGATGCAAAAATCCTCAACAAAATATTAGCACACAGAATGCAACAGCACATTAAAAGGATCATACACCATGTTCCCCTGGGGTTTATTCCAGGAGTGCAAGGACTCTTCAACGTACACAAATCAATCAGTGTGATACACCATATTAACAAATTGAAGGAGAAAAACCATATGATCATCTCAATAGATGCAGAGAAAGCTTTTGACAAAATTCAACACCCACTTATGATAAAAACCCTGCAAAAAGTAGGCATAGAGGGAACTTTCCTCAACATAATAAAGGCCATATATGACAAACCCACAGCCAACATCGTCCTCAATGGTGAAAAATTGAATCCATTTCCACTAAGATCAGGAACAAGACAAGGTTGCCCACTCTCACCACTAGTATTCAACATACTTTTGGAAGTTTTAGCCACAGCCATCAGAGAAGAAGAAGAAATAAAAGGAATGCAAATTGGAAAAGAAGAAGTAAAGCTGTCACTGTTTGTAGATGACATGATACTATACATGGAGAATCCTAACGATACTACCAGAAAACTACTAGAGCTAATCAATGAATTTGGTAAAGTAGCAGGATACAAAATTAATGCACAAAAATCTCTTGCATTCCTATACACTAATGATGAAAAATCTGAAAGTGAAATTAAGAAAACACTCACATTTACCATTGCAACAAAAAGAATAAAATATCTAGGAATAAAATATCTAGGAGACAAAAGACCTGTATGCTGAAAATTATAAGCCACTGATGAAAGAAATTAAAGATGATACAAATAGATGGAGAGATATACCATGTTCTTGGATTGGAAGAATCAACATTGTGAAAATGACTCTACTACTCAAAGCAATCAAGTGGTCCTGGAAAACTGGACAGGTACATGTAAAAGTATGAAATTAGAACACTCCCTAACACCACACACAAGAATAAACTCAAAATGGGTTAAAGACCTACATGTAAGGCCAGACACTATCAAACTCTTAGAGGAAAACATAGGCAGAACACTCTATGACATAAATCACAGCAAGATCCTTTTTGACCCACCTCCTAGAGAAATGGAAATAAAAACAAAAATAAACAAATGGGACCTAATGAAACTTAAAAGCTTTTGCACAGCAAAGGAAACCATAAACAAGACCAAAAGACAACCCTCAGAATGGGAGAAAATATTTGCAAATGAAGCAACTGACAAAGGATTAATCTTCAAGATTTACAAGCAGCTCATGCAGCTCAATTACAAAAAAAAACAAACAACG
>NC_041217.1:133027225-133032416 GCF_002837175.3 Physeter macrocephalus | reverse complement strand
GTAGTGAGGTGGATGGACCTAGAGTCTGTCATACAGAATGAAGTCAGAAGGAAAAAACAAATACTGTATGCTAACACATATATATGGACTCTAAGGGAAAAAAAATGGTCATGAACATATATATGGAATCTAAGAAAAAAAAAAAAGGTCATGAAGAACCTAGGGGTAAGATGGGAATAAAGACACAGACCTACTAGTGAATGGACTTGAGGATATGGGGAGGAGGAAGGGTAAGCTGTGAGAAAGTAAGAGAGTGGCATGGACATATATACACTACCAAACGTAAAATAGATAGCTAGTGGGAAGCAGCCGCATAGCACAGAGAGATCAGCTTGGTGGTTTTTGACCACTTAGAGGGGTGGGAAAAGGAGGGTGGGAGGGAGGGAGATGCAAGAGGGAAGAGATATGGGAACATATGTATATGTATAACTGATTCACTTTGTTATAAAGCAGAAACTAACACACCATTGTAAATCAAGTATACTCCAATAAAGATTTTAAAAAATATAAATAAATTAAATAAATAAATAAGATACAAGGGTGTAATATACAGCACATAGAATATAGCCTATATTTTATAATAACTTTAATTGGAGAGTCATCTATAAAAATATCAAATTACTATGTTGTATACCTGAAACTAATATAATATTGTAAATCAACTATAGGTCAATTTTATTTTTTTAATTTAATTTTTATTTTATATTAGAGTATAGTTGATTTACAATGTTGGTTAGTTTCTGGTGTACAGTAAAGTGATTCAGCTATACGTATACATGTATCCATTCTTTTTCAGATTCTTTTTCCATATAGGTTACTATACATCAATTTCTAAACAGAAAATTATGAGTAAGATTTCAGGGACTGCACAGACTTTCTGAAGCCCATTAGTTACAAAGCTGTAGTCTGCAAAATAAGGTCAGAATTCTTCGTAAGTCTTTCCAAACCCCAGTATGCAGCCCCAGCCATACTGAATGGCTGGTGATTTCTGGTAATGCTAGGTTGTTTCTCACCTTTGTACCTGCTGCTTCCAAGCCTGAAATTCCATCTTGTCTTCCCTTCTGCCCCAACTCACTCCAGCCAGGTGTCAGCTAAACAACTTAGCCACTTTGAAATCTTTTGCAAATCCCTAGCACAAGCACCCTTCTTTGTGCCACTGCCCCCTTACTCAGATCACAGCTTTGTTATAAATTTACAATTGTCTCTTTGCATGGCTTCCAAAAATATTAGGTCTTTGAAGACATGCACTGTGCATTACTTTTCTGAGGTTCCCAGTACCTCAAACAGTGCCTGCTACATGGTAAACACTCAATTAGAGTTTTGTTGTTGCCTCTGCTGTTGCTGTGTTTAGTGAATTAATACCCCACCCTGAATGCTGGACCTACACAGCTGTGTGACCTTAAGGGATGGATTCTCACAACAATTCTGAGCCTCAGTTTTCATTTCTGTAAAGCAGAGATAGTAATGACTACTTCCCTGAAAGTACTATCATTAAGATCACTAACACCAATGTAATAGATGCATTTCAGTCCTTTACTGGTCATTTCCAGTTCAGCACTATTGATAATGTCCTCCCTAAAACTCTCTGCTCTCTTCTCTTCCTTTTGTATTTTCTATCTTACTTACTTTCATCACAGTTACCAAGTCACCCATGCCAAAATCTTGGGCGTGATCTTTGAATCAGCCCTCCTCTTTATCCACCACTTCCACTCAATTACCTACCAAGTCCTATACATCTTGCCTTCTACTGGGCTGCACCCTGCAGGCCTGCACACCTTGTATTTGCCCAGCCTTGAAACCAAAGAAAGAGCCTGGATACAGCAACAGAGACATCAGTGGCTTATGGGACAGGGGGATCTGACCTTATACATCTGAAGCAAGGTCCTGGAGTGACACCCCACTGTTAAAGGCAGACGGCAGGCAGGACGTGGCAGCAATCTTTGCTACTCGGGGGAGAACTAGGCTACCTTTGTCAGGGAGAATTGATGTCAGGTGGGCTCAGTGTTACCAGGGACTAATTAAGCCCTATATTTAAGAGGATTGGATAGTCATGTGAGTGAAGCAGGGACTGGTTAAGCAAGGGATGTACGGAGAGCAAGGAAATACCCATCTTGAGTGGCCTGATCGTATAGCTTCTAAATATTTTATTTTTTCATTGACTCTAGCCTAGTTTAGGCCGCCATTACTCCTTGGATTATTACAATATCATATTAGCAAATAACTTGTCTCTCTGCTTTTGGCCCTAAGCCCCTCCAAACCATTCTCTATTCCAATGTCATAAATCTAACCATGTCATTCTGTCACTGAAAATGCTTCATGGCCCCCTGCTGCCTAATAAAGCTAACATTTATTGACTGTTTGCTACCTGCCTAACAACAAAACTATGAGGCAGGTATTGTTATTATTCCTATTATGCAAATAAGGAATTTGAAGCACAGAAAGGTAAAACTTAGCAAGTTACCAATATTTGAAATGATTTCAAGGTTCTCAAAAGAATTATATGTCCCTATATGATATTGCCCCTACTTGACTTGACAGCCTTGCCTTAAATTTCAATAAAATTTATGTTTCAATAGTACTAAACTGCTTTCCTGCACATTTCATGCTCTATCTTGCCTCAGAGTCTTCATTCATGCTATTTCTGTGAAATTCACTTTTCTAGGCAAGTCCTCTTCCTTTTCTGAGCTAGCTCCTCTGACCAAGAGGATTAATTCTTCCTGCTCGGTGTTCTGACATCCCCATTAAATACATTTGTCATTGTATTTACTATGATATATAGAAGATTGATAGATAGAGACAGCTATATAGATATATATATATATAAATTTATGTACCACTCTCTCTCCCAACATAGATTAATAATAATGACCATAATAACAATACTAATAAGACTATACTGCTAATAATAACGTATCCGTCAAATGAATGGATGATACATCCTAAAAGTGTGCATGTGTTAATTCCCAGAGAGGTTAACTTTAAACAGTGAGATAAAGGAAATTGGAACAAGCCAAGCAAATAAAATCTCTCTCTTTCTCATTTCTTCTGAAACGCTCTGAGGCCTGGGATCTTTGTATAGCCTGACTGGAAATGTTTCATGAGACAAAGTGAACCCAACTGCTGATAGCTGGCGTACATATTTGTGGCATTTGTGAAGTAATGGATAATGAGTAATATAGCACCTTGCCTTGCTTCCCAACTTCCAGAATATAGAATATGCATTGAATCATAAAACAGTTTATGGTACAACTGTTAGAGCTCAAGAGTATCAAGAAGTGGAAGTAAGTATGGCCTCTCTCACATCCAGGGACCCACTAACAGAATTGTGCTTCCTGCCCTCACAACTTTGTTCTTGGGAATGGGGAACACATCCACCAAGGAACTCAATGATGATTCCACTGAATGGAAAACCTGTGACTGTGACCTGGCTACTTTAGGCACATCCTTCAGTGGACCAATAGGCAAAAAAAGAAGTTACTACACGATGAGAGCAGGGAAGATGGTATGTAGAACTGAAAAGATTCGCTGAAAGTACTTTTAATACTTCCGTGCCAAGTAATAATCTCTGATGGGCAATGACAGCAACCCCAACCCAATAAGAGTTAGGCAATTAAGGGCTCCATTCCATCAGGGATGAAGGCCTCTGTTACCTCATGAGGAAACTAACCAGACTGGCTGAAATACCGGCCAATGGTGGTTGGAGAGTCTAGAATGATAAAGGATGGAGCTACATTTCTCAAGGCCAATCCCTAGTGAGAACCTACCAGAATTTTTCACATTTTTCATCTCATTTAGTGCTGCAAATTGACTAGTGATATAGGAACACTACTACACATCTACTCTATGGATAATTAAACTGAAACCAAGAGAGATAGAATGGAATCTCAGAAGGGATATTTACTTACTTTGAATTAGAAAACAATATTAAGTAAATTATTTAACACATCTGAAACTTTTAAATGGTACTAATTAACAGTAAATGTCCTAACTTTCTTGATGCCAGGGTGAAAAATAAACTGTTCTGTAAGTTCCATTTTCCATATATTGATGAGGAAATTAAGATTCAAAATATAGCTTTTAATAGGATTATGCAGCACTGGGTCAATGTCCTACATATTGTATAGCACACAGTTGAATAAGACTCTGAATCAACTGCCTGCACAATTTATACTACACCTTACTGTGGATCTTGGGCAAAAGTGGAAAAGAGATTTCAGGTATCGTCATTCTAGTCCACTGTGTTCTCACAACACAATTCCAGTGGCAGCACATAGAAGTAAATGATGAAAGGCATGTTTTAAAGGGCTTGCACAACCTGGCACCTTTCTAAAGAACCCAGAGCAAATAATAGAATCAGTTTGCTAATGTGAACACAAAGTTTTCTGTATTAATAAAAGTCCCTGGTACTTGACACTCCTCCAAGGTCTTTCATTTCTTTTGATGGTTAGTTTGTAAGGTTAATTATATACGCCAGATAAAAGAGAAAGGTGTGTGTGCAGATGATGCTGAGATGGATTCTTTCAAAGCAAAAAACATTTGGGTGGTTAAGAGTAAAGTCAAAAGAGAAACAAATAATAATAGTCAACAACAAAACAATAACCTTAACAACAACAAAAACTGTCCACTTAGTAAGTGCAGGGCTCACGCGGCTATCAGAGCAGACCCCAGAGATGGGCATGAGACGCTAAGGACGCTGCTGCAGCCACAAAGAAGCCTGTGTGCAAGCACAGGTCACTATCCCCACCTCCCCTCCTGGGACCCTGTGCAGCCCGCCACTGCCAGGGTCCCATGATCCAGGGACAACTTCACGGGAGAATGCACGGCGCGCCTCAGGCTGGTGCAAAGTCACGCTGGCCTCTGCCGTTGCAGGCTCGCCCCGCATCTGTACCCCTCCCTCCCCCCCGGCCTGAGTGAGCCAGAGCTCCCGAATCAGCTGCTCCTTTAACCCCGTCCTGTCTGAGCGAAGTGGGACCCTGTGCAGCCCGCCACTGCCAGGGTCCCATGATCCAGGGACAACTTCACGGGAGAATGCACGGCGCGCCTCAGGCTGGTGCAAAGTCACGCTGGCCTCTGCCGTTGCAGGCTCGCCCCGCATCTGTACCCCTCCCTCCCCCCCGGCCTGAGTGAGCCAGAGCTCCCGAATCAGCTGCTCCTTTAACCCCGTCCTGTCTGAGCGAAGAGCAGACGCCCT
>NC_041217.1:133026771-133027039 GCF_002837175.3 Physeter macrocephalus | reverse complement strand
TCACCTTTTTCTCTTTTTGTGAGTGTGTATGTGTATGCTTCTGTGTGAGATTTTGTCTGTATAGCTTTGCTTTCACCATTCGTCCTAGGGTTCTGACCGTCCCATTTTTTTTGTTTGTTTTTGTTTCTGTTTTACTTTTTAAAATTTTTCTTCTTAATAATTATTTTGTATGTTTTATTTTAATAACTATTTTATTTTATCCTACTTTATTTTATCTTCTTTCTTCCTTCCTTCCTTCCTTCCTTCCATCCTTTCTTTCTTTCTTTCT
>NC_041217.1:133010818-133026285 GCF_002837175.3 Physeter macrocephalus | reverse complement strand
CAGACCTAACAAATGAAGAGGAAATAGGCAGTCTACCTGAAAAAGAATTCAGAATAATGATAGTAAAGATGATCCAAAATCTTGCAAATAGAATAGACAAAATGCAAGAAACATTTAACAAGGATGTAGAAGAACTAAAGAGGAAGCAAGCAACAATGAACAACACAATAAATGAAATTTAAAATACTCTAGATGTGGTCAATAGCAGAATAACTGAGGCAGAAGAATGGATAAGTGACCTGGAAGATAAAATAGTGGAAATAACTACTGCAGAGCAGAATAAAGAAAAATGAAAAGAACTGAGGACTATCTCAGAGACCTTTGGGACAACATTAAACGTACCAACATTCGAATTATAGGGGTCACAGAAGAAGAAGAGAAAAAGAAAGGGACTGAGAAAATATTTGAAGAGATTATAGTTGAAAACTTCCCTAATATGGGGAAGGAAATAGTTAATCAAGTATAAATAGTTAATACAGGATAAATCCAAGGAGAAACATGCCAAGACACATATTAATCAAACTATCAAAAATTAAATACAAGGAAAAAATATTAAAAGCAGCAAGGGAAAAGCAACAAATAACATACAAGGGAATCCCATAAGGTTAACAGCTGATCTTTCAGCAGAAACTCTGCAAGCCAGAAGGGAGTGGCGGGACATATTTAAAGTGATTAGAGGGACCTACAACCAAGATTACTCTACCCAGCAAGGATCTCATTCAGATTTGATGGAGAAATTAAACCCTTTACAGACAAGCAAAAGCTGAGAGAGTTCAGCACCACCAAACCAGCTTTACAGCAAATGCTAAAGGAACTTCTCTAGGCAAGAAACACAAGAGAAGGAAATGACCTACAAGAAAAAACCCAAAACAATTAAGAAAATGGGAATAGGAACATACATATTGATAATTACCTTAAATGTAAATGGATTAAATGCTCCAACGAAAAGACACAGACTGGCTGAATGGATACAGAAACAAGACCCGTATATCTGCTGTCTACAAGAGACCCACTTCAGACCCAGGGACACATACAGACTGAAAGTGAGGGGATGGAAAAAGATATTCCATGCAAATAGAAATCAGTAAGTGCAGGGCTCAGGTTAGGAACATAATATAGAATTCTGTGTAAGAGTATAGGGGCAACACTTGCCCAGACTCTTGCACTCCTAAGCAACCTTTCCTTCCCTAAGACTATTACAGATGGTTGGGCATGGATTGAAGAAACATGCTCTTAAAGCATAAAATGTGAAATGTAATATTTACAGAGTTGGGTCTTATAATGTGTCATCAAAGGATGGTATTGAGAGAGGACTAGAATTCAAGAAATCCTATGTATCCTCTGTAGGTTTCACTGGCCTATGTAGGTACACAGCTAGAATTCTAGAAAGTAAAGCAACTTGAACAAAACCACGGAAGTTAGATTTCCTAAAGTGGGTCAGATCCCATTAAGCTCAAGCATATAGTATGGGAAGTGTGCCTGGAAATGTTGCTTTTGGTAAAATTGCAAGAGGGTTTTGAATGCTTTGCAGGCATTTGTGAATGTTCAGGAGGCTATGAGAAATTAATATTCTTGACAAATTAAATAGAATGATGTGAAATATACTTTAGAAAAATTAGTCCTGCCAGTGTGTAGGGAGAATCGGACTGAAAGATAAAAATAAAAGGGACAAGCAGTTAAGGGATGATAATATAATAGTATGGTGTAGACTACACTACAGTCCAGTCTACAGTATAATATAGACTCATTTATTCTACTCTTAGTTCTCAGATTGTGTTATGGAAACTTGGAGTTGCCAGATAAGAGACCTCCATATAAAAAGTAGGTTTCCTTCCCACTCTCAGAAGATCTCATGGTGAAAAGAAGAGATAAAGAATTCTGGATGACAGTGCATCTGGGACGAGAAGGTAGTAATCTAGACCTCTGTGACAGAGATTGCTGGATGTCATCTGATAAACATTTTTACCTTTTTCACTGTAAAATAATCTTGTTATTATTTGAGATGGCAATGAACCCAGCTAAAAGACTGCATTTCCTAGCCCTCTTGCAGCTGAGTGTGGTAGAGTTGAAAAGATCTGGATAATGAAAAATAAGTAGAAAGCAGGAAATCTTCTAAAGGAAGCTGACTCAGCTGGAAACTGAGCTCGTTTTTCCTGTACTTCTTCCTCCTGCTGCCAGCTTGGAATGCAGATGTGGTATTGTTCCAGCAGCCATCTTGAACAATGAGGTGACCTTGAGAACGAAAGCAATATGAAGTAGAAAGTAGCTGGCCCTGAATATCTTTTGCATGAGAGACAAACTCCACCCTTAAGTCATTACTGTTTGGTATTTCCTATTATGTACAGCTGAACCCAGTCCTAACTGATACTGCAACTTTGCAAGAATAAACCTTGGGAACCTGGGATTTAGATACAACTCCTTTAAAGTAATGACTAGGGGATCATCCAGGTTAAAGAATTCCAGGGATATTATCTAATCTAACCCCCACCTACATACCTCTTCCTTTCCACCTCTACTACCATTGCCTTAATTCAGTTTCTCATCTTTTACATGCTGAACTATTGCTACAACTTCCTACTTTGTTTCCCATCTTCAGTTTCACTAACCCCATGCCCCACACCATTGCCTACTGTCTTACCTCCAGTTGCTATAACAAAATACCATAGACTGGGTACTTATAAACAGCAAACATTTATTTTTCACAGTCCTAGAAGCTGGTTAGTCCAAGATCAAGGCACCAGCAGATTTGGTGTCTGGTGAAGGTCATTTCCTGGATCATAGATGGCAACTTTTCACTATGTCCTCATAGGGTGGAAGGGGAAAAGTATCTCTCTGGACCTCTTAGATAAGGCACTAATCTCATTAATGAGAGCTCCATCCTTATAACCTAGGTACCTCACAAAGACCCCACCTTCTAATACCATTACCTTGGGGATTAGGATTTCAACATATAGATTTGGAGGGAATACAAACATTCCATTTATGACACCTACCCAATTCCCATACTGCCATTATAAACCCAAATAAAATCACATCATTTTCCTACTTAAAAACTTTCAAAGTCTTCTGATTGACTGGCAGAGAACTTTTCTTCTTCAACCTTTTTCTCTATAATCTACTCCACATACTCCATTTTCCATCTGCATCTCTTCTTAAGGTCCTGAATGTGCCACACTGCTTCATGCCTTCTTGTCATTCCACTGGAAGGCTCTTTCAGTTCTCACCCACCTTACTGCTCTTATCCATATTTAAAGACTGTGGTTAGTATCTATGGCAGTAGTTATCAAACATTTTGGTCTCAGAATCAGAGTCCAATCAAGTATTACTGAGGACCACAAAATCATTTTCTTGTGTCAGTTATAAATATTAATATTTACCATTTAGAAATTTTAAGTGAGAACAATTTTGAATATCTACATATTAATCTATTTACAAATAATGTATGCTAATATATATAAAATATTTTATGAAAAATAACTACATTTTCAAAAATTAATAAGAAGAGTGGCATTGTTTTATACTTCTGAAAATTTCTCTAATGTCTGGCTTAATAGAAGTATTTTCTGGCTTAAAAGAAGATTTTTCATATCTGTGTCTATATTCAATCTATTTGATATGTTATTTTGGCTGTAGTATATAAAGAAAATTTGGAGAATTTTGTGGATATTATTCTTTGAATCTAAGCAAACACTCAGTTAGTAGTGACTTCTTAAAGGTTAGCTGCAATGTTGAATCTCAAACCACACTAGTGAGCTTTTTATACTCTTACATTAAAATCTATTGGTCAACTCTGTATCGATCTTTTATCCATGGTCTTCGTAGCATCAATGCATGAGTCATTTTAAAAATATTGCTTTAGCCACGTAGGTCTTCTAAATGTTGATATGTTGACTCTATAATATCAAGAAATCATATTTGTTACTCTCACCACAAATTGCATCAGAGAAGTCATTAAGTATTAGGAACCATCAAGTTCACAGTGGTAGATACAAGTTTTCTAAAATTCTGATTTTTATTTGAAGTTCAAACTTTACCATTGGCAATGAATACTGTTAGTTGTTTCCCTTGAAGTAACAGGTTTACTTTGTTCATAAATATGCCTTCCAAACACCCAAGTCTGAACAGTCATAGTTTTTCAGTAAGTTATTCTTCCAAGTAAAAAGTGTGTTCCATGAAAAAGGCAGCTAGTTCAGCTTGCAACTCAAACAATTGTGCGCCTACTTTTCCTCAAGGCAAACGTTTTACTACAGTATGCAGTGAAATAACTTTATGGCAGAACTAATTTGGCACATAGATATTAAAAGGCATGTAAACAGGGTTAATATTTCATGAAATTAATAGTTTTACTGTTTATTCAAGGACATTCTAAATTAAACTGGCCTTTGTAGCTGTGAGTGCAATGTAAAGAATACAATGATGACCTTACAGTTTGGTGCTTTGATTCATGCTGAGGTGCCAGCAGTTTTGCTGCTTTTGTAACATTACATTGCTTTTGTAACCTCAGGGCAAATGTCAACATACTGAAAAAAAGGCAAAAATTGTTTTAGGATTATGAAGAAAGTAGTTTTGACTTCATGGACCTTCTAAAAGGGCCTCAAGACCCCAGGGCCCCATGGACCATACTTTGAGAACCACTTGTCTATGGAAACAGTAGCCTGATCCTACTTCCCCTCTTTTGGGAACTGCCTCTTGCAAGTCCTCTAATACAGTTTCTGTGGAAGCTGCCCATTTCTAAGTATCTCTGTCCTAGAGATACAGCTGATTGGCCGAAAAGTAAACCAATGAATTCCTTCCTTAAAAATTTTGGCCTCAGAACTTTGGAATGTAGACAGTTCATTAAAGCAGCTTCTTTCCAGTGTCTGAAGCTGTAAGATGTAAAACTTTGAAGTGTCAGTGACAATACTTCCTGTCAAAGACACCAAGAGATAGAGATAGCCAGTCTGCAGCAAGAGCAGCAAAGCAGAGATTAGAGGGGAAGAGTCAATCTATTAATGTTCAAATAAATGGATCCAATTTTTCCTTGGGTCCAGCCATGTTGCAATCTTTAATTATGATGAGGTCTCTACAATAAAAGCTCCTTTGAGATAAAATCACTTATATAGGTTTTCTATCATTTACAATTAAAAGCATCTGAAAATAAAATACTGCTCAAGGGACACCTCATCTGTGAAGCTCTCCCAACTCCATTCTCTAAGCAGAATTGATAGCCCCACCTATGAGCCAACATTAAACCTACCACTCACCACTGGCACAACATCTGTCTCACTGCAATCTCGTCACACTCTAATACTTTCTCACCTAGATGTCTCCCCAGTACATCGCAAGCTCCTGGAAATCAGTGAAAGAACAGGACTTTTTTTTTAACTTAAAATTTAGAAAATTAAATGTATGACTGGATATCAGTAGGGGGAGAAGAATGAATGAAAACGGGAAAAAAATTGACATAGACATAAATTCTTGTTCTATTCCTTCCTGGCTAAGTCATTTCATGCTTCTGTGCTTTCATCTGCCCACCTAAAAATATCTGAGACCCTAGGCTGAGGCTGGATTAGGTGAGACACTTGAAATGCCTTCAGTAAGTAAAATTTATCTATGAAACTCCATCCTTGCTGGTTCAGTTAGAAACAGAAACCATATCGGTCCAGGGATACAAGGATTCTTCGAAACATGCAAATCAATCAGTGTGATAAACCATATTAACAAACTGAACGAGAAAAACCATATGATCATCTCAATAGAGGCAGAAAAAGCTTTTGACAAAATTCAACACCATTTATGATAAAAATTCTCCAGAAAGTGGGCATAGAGGGACCCTACCTCAACATAATAAAGATTTCCTCTAAGATCAGGAAAAAGACAGGGATGTCCACTCTCACCACTATTATTCAACATAGTTGCAGAAGTTCCAGCCACAGCAATCAGAGAAGAAAAAGAAATAAAAGGAATACAAGTTGGAAAAGAAGTAAAACTGTTACTGTTTGTAGATGACATGATACTATACATAGATAATCCTAAAGAAGCGGCCAGAAAACTATTAGAGCTAAGCAATGAATTTGGTCAAGTTTCAGGATACAAAATTAATGCATAGAAATCTCTTGCATTCCTATACACTAACAACAAAAGATCAGACAGAGAAACTAAGGAAACAATCCCATTTACCATTGCAACAAAAAGAATAAAATACCTAGGAATAAACCTACCTAAGGAGGTAAAAGATCTGTACCCAGAAAACTATAAGACACTGATGAAAGAAATCAAAGATGACACAAACAGATGGAGAGATATACCATGTTCGTGGATTGGAAGAATCAATATTGTGAAAATGACTATACTACCCAAAGCAATCTACAGATTCAATGCACTCCTTATCAAATTACAAATGGCATTTTTCACAGAACTAGAACAATCTTAAAATTTGTATGGAGACACAAAAGACCCCAAATAGCTAAAGCAATCTTGAGGGAAAAACTGGAGCTGGAGGAATCAGACTCCCTGACTTCAGACTATACAACAAAGCTACATTAATGAAGACAATATGGTACTGTTACAAAAACAGAAATATAGATCAATGGAACAGAAGAGAAAACCCAGAGATAAACCCATACACCTATGGTCAACTCATCTATGACAAAGGAGGCAAGGGTATACAATAGAGAAAAGACAGTCTCTTCAATAAGTGGTGCTGGGAAAACTGGACAGCTACATGTAAAAAAATGAAATTAGAACACTCCCTAACATCATACACAAAAATAAACTCAAAATGGATTAAAGACCGAAATATAAGACTGGACACTATAAAACTCTTAGAGGAAAACATAGGAAGAACACTCTTTGTCATAAATCACAGCAAAAGCTTTTTTGGCCCAGCTCCTAGAGTAATGGAAATAAAAACAAAAATAAACAAATGGGACCTAATGAAACTTAAAAGCTTTGGCACAGCAAAGGAAACCATAAACAAGACAAAAAGACAACCCTCAGAATGGGAGAATATATTTGCAAACAAATCAACGAACCAAGGATTCATCTCCAAAATATATAAACAGCTCATGCAGCTCAATATTGTAAAAACAAACAACCCAATTCAAAAATGGGCAGAAGACTTAAATAGACATTTCTCCAAAGAAGACCTACAGATGGCCTAGAAGCACATGAAAAGCTTCTCGACATCACTAATTATTAGAGAAATGCAAATCAAAACCACAATGAGGTATCACCTCACATGGGTCAGAATGGGTAGCATCAGAAAACCTTCAAACAACAAATGCTGGAGAGGGTGTGGAGAAAAGGGAACCCTCTTGCACGGTTGGTGGAAATGTAAATTGATAGTCACTATGGAGAACAGTATGGAGATTCCTTAAAAAACTAAAAATAGAATTATCATATGACCCAGCAATCCCACTACTAGAAATATACCCAGAGAAAACCTTAATTCAAAAAGAGAAATGTACCCCAATGTTCATTGCAGTGCTATTTACAATAGCCAGGTCATGGAAGCAGCTTAAAAGCCCATCAACAGATGAATGGATAAAGAAGATGTGGTACATGTATACAATGGAATATTACTCAGCCATAAAAAGGAACGAAATTGGGTCATTTGTAGAGACGTGGATGGACCTAGAGACTGTCATACAGAGTGAAGTAAGTCAGAAAGAGAAAAACAAATATTACATATTAACACATATATGTGGAACCTAGAAAAATGGTACAGATGAACCGGTTTGCAAGGCAGAAATAGAGACACAGATGTAGAAAACAAACATATGGACACCAAGCGGGGGGATGGTGGTGGTGGTGGGATGAATTGGGAGATTGGGATTGACATATATACACTAATATGTATAAAATAGATAACTAATAAGCACCTGCTGTATAAAAACATAAAATTCAAAAAATATATTAAGAAAAGAAACACACACACACAAACAGAAAGAAACCACGTCAGTAATGATTCCTCTGGGAATCAGATAAAGTTTATAAAACTTTCCATTTTGTAAATTGGAGGCATCCAAAGAGACCTCACTCACCTTCTCCAATTTAACTACTTAATTATTCAAGAAACTTGAAAATTAAGTCCTCCAAACTATTAAGTAGAACTCACCTAAGTATAATTTTATAACTCTTTGACAAGTCTTTTAATCTCCGTTTCCTCATCTGTTTCTGATCTGTAACTCATCATCTTATGAGTTCAATGAGACAGTGTTTGTTAACCAATGTGTTCACAGTGCCTAACATGGGGCAAACTAAGTGTATTGTTTTAAAACCTTTTTCTTCTTTCCTAGAAACACCATGTACTTCACGTTTCCTCTCAGGAAGTTCAGATTGCAATAAATTTATCTCTGATCCATGCTGAGAGAAGTCAGAAGATTGGCCTAAACTCACACAGCTAGTAACCACTGCCACCAGAAGCTCAACGTAATTTCCTGACTTCAAATTCTGCTCTCTCCACACCTGCAGTGTCTCTCACTCAGACAAAGAGCCCAAAGATTTTAGTTCAAATAAAAGACAAGGATTTTATTCCATCTTTGGATATTTAAGCAAATGAATTTTGTGAAGAATTGAAAAACAGCTGGAAAATTATGGAGAGCATTTAAAGACATTGCAATCTGACTAAAACTAATGACAAGGAGATTGGAAAGAGGAGGAGGTGGATTTCAGTCACTGCCCTGACAATTACTAGCTTGGTAAGTTGAGCAGGTCAGTTAAGCAAAACAGACAACAATTTCATCATGTGTAAAAAAAAAAAAAAAAAAAAAAAAAAAAAAAAATTCTTATCTTGCAGAGAAAGAGAACAAACTCATTTTCTGAGCACCTACCCGTGGACTTTACAAGCATTATCTTACTTAATTCTTACAACAACTCTGCTCATCTGCTTAATAGGTATAATAATCCATTTTTTCTGACAGAGAATCTGGGGTCTAAAAAAATTAATTTAATTTTCCCAAGATCACAGAATTAATACCTGTGCTTCCCACGACCACTGGTCTACATGCCTTAAACAAAGGTTGTGAGATAAAATAGGATAAGAGATGAGAAAAATGTGTCACTGTCCAAAATCTGATACCTTTGGGGAGATCAGCATAACCATTTCTGAATGTCAAATCCGGAAATTTGAGTTTGAAGCTCTTACTTCACCGCTTACTAACCATTCAGTCTTGACAACCTCACTTCATGTCTCCAAACCTCAGTTTTCTCACCAGTAAAATGGGGCAAATAGAATCACAGTCCCAGATGCCTGCCTTACAGACCAGTGATGAGATCCCAGCAAGATCACAATTGTAAAAATGCTTTGTGTTCCAGAGAGCCCTATACAAATGTGTGCTACTATTATTATTATTACTATTACCATTATTATTACACCGTGTTCTTTGGGCAAGACATTTATGATAAACCGACACAGCACATAATTGGAGTACTCAAGTTAAATAAATGAAGTCAGCTGTCTGACTCCTTTAAGATAAATGATGTTATTACAACATAATTGTATAACCCCATATAGCTTACAGCAGCAAAAGGATGTGTATTTCACATGCCCTCCTATAATTACATCCCCATTATAATTTTGCAGTTAGTTGCGATGAGCTCTGGTCATGAAAACATGCCAATTTTGTATGGGATTGAAGTCTGCCTAATTTTAGCAAATTGAGAGTCACACAAAAGAAAAGAGATAAATACTATGTTGTTATTTTTCATTAGAGAATTGCTATATTAAGAGGCTGCGATCCAGCTGTGTTTGTTTAAATAAAAGTGTGATTTGAATACCTCCTACAGCTAATGTTCCTGCCAATGAATAAAAGATAAAATGCAGCTCCCCTCTCGTTGGATGGGAGTCTCTGCATTCTAGCTGACTTGGAGATTTATTGTTCCACACAAGGAAGTTGAAAGCGTGGAGGGCAGACCACACGCAGGGGCCTTTTGTGTATTGTTTCAAGCCACACCACTAATAGATTTCTTCCACTAAGGCTCCCAGCAATTCAGCTGTGCTCAAATGCTCCACTTATCTGTGAAAAAAAAAAAAATAAAATAGTAATTATGCCTCAATGGCTAATGCAGCCCAGCTCTATGCCACAGGAAGAAAGTAAACAGGAACAAATACCATTCAGAGAAGGAATGCTGTATTGGAGTGTCGTTGTGATAATGGATTTAAGCCTCCTTTATTTCTTCAAAGCAGACCCTCTCAATTACAGCCCAGTGCCTCTGTCTCCCCACTGTCCCCCAAAACTAGCAATATTCTCTTGAAATTCACTGCCCTGCAAGTTGGGCAACCCAGAATGAAAGATTAGAGGTGAGAGCCAAGGTATAGCTATAATGTAGTTAACTCTAAAATGTCTAGAATGATGTTCTAGGGGTCTGGCATACTAAGATATGGACAGCATGAAAGTCTTTGCCATCATGTAGATCACAGTCTAACGATGCATGTAAGATATATACGTATTTCCCATTCTCCAAACCATTAAGTTTGGCTTTTTCAAAACACCATTATGTGGATACTACTTGCTCTTGACCACTCAATTCTTGCCCACTTTTCCCTCTCACATAGCCATATCAGATCTCTCCCCCACCCTCCTCACACATACACACACACACACACACACACACACACACACACACACACACACACACACACAGAGCATTCTTTATTTTACCTTCAGGTCTTTTCAGACATAACTATCCCCTTTACCTGACTTTCCTTTGCTCATTTACTCGTGTAGTGAACTCATCTTCATAATTTAGTTCAAACTTCAGCTCCCAGAAGTCTTCCCTGCACCACCCGCAAGGATGCTCCAAGTGTGGGATAAACATACCTCCTCTCTGTAACAGGATCACCTGTGCTAAGTTCACACACTGGTCCCCAGTTGAGGAGGCTGAGCTGGAGGGAAATGAAACATGTGTTCCCCATCTCCATCCTGAGGGGAGTGGAGGATAGCTCTTCCCTTCTTTCTCCCTTTTCCCTCTCACCAGTCCACACCATCCACAAGAACCTCAGCCATCAGGAGTAACTGTTATTGATAGGAGCACATTTTTCAGATGTGTTGAGCTGGAATAAAAATAAGAGAACTATAGTTGTATTGAAATATTCTGTTCATTTATCTTTCTCTCTGCCAGACCTTTGAGGAGGAACTGTTTTTTCATCCCTGTATCCTCAGGACCCATTACAGTGACTAAAGATTTATAGACATATAGTAAATGACAGATTGATGAGTGGATGGATAGATAAGCAAATAAACATAATGTAGGAGAAAAGGTGACTGGTGACATATGAAAATTGAGAACAAAATGCAATGAGAACCAAAATTAGGGATGATTCATTTGCAGCTGGAAATAATTGGAGGAGCCTTATAGAGAAAGTGACCATTGAGCTACGACTTCAAAGATCCTGTGATAAGGGACAAGGCATTCCAGGCGAAAAAAACAGTAAAAGTGACTATTTAACAAACGTTCGCTATCCACAGGGTGTAGTTACACTACCCAAATGGTGTAGTTACTTTAGAAATAAAAACTTTGAAAGAGAGACACCTTCAAGATGGCAGAGGAGTAAGACGTGGAGATCACCCTCCTCCCCACAAATACATCAGAAATACATATACATGTGGAACAGCTCCTACAGAACACCTACTGAACACTGGCAGAAGATCTCAGACTCCCCAAAAGGCAAGAAACTCCCCACGTACCTGGGTAGGGCAAAAGAAAAAAGAAACAACAGAGACAAGAGAATAGGGACGGGACATGCACCATGGGAGGGAGCTGTGAAGGAGGAAAGATTCCCACAAACTAGGAGCCCCTTCGTGGGCGGAGATGGGGGGAGGGTGGCGGGGGGGGGGAAACTTCGGAGCCACGGAGGAGAGCGCAGCAACAGGGGTGCAGAGGGCAAAGCGGAGAGATTCCCGCACAGAGGATCGGTGCCGACCAGCACTCACCAGCCCGAGACGATGGTCTGCTCACCTGCTGGGGCGGGCGGGGGCTGGGAGCTGATGCTCCAGCTTTGGAGTTCAGACACCAGGGAGAGGACTGGGGTTGGCAGCATGAACACAGCCTGAAGCGGGCTAGTGTGCCACAGCTACCCAAGAGGGAGTCTGGGAAAAAGTCTGGACCTGCCTAAGAGTCAAGAGACCATTGTTTTGGGGTGCGTGAGGAAAGGGGATTCAGAGCACTGCTTAAACGAGCTCCAGAGATGTCTGAGAGACGCGGCTGTCAGTGCAGACCCCAGAGACGGGCATGAGACGCTAAGGTTGCTACTGCCGCCACCAAGAAGCCTGTGTGCAAGCACAGGTCACTATCCATATCTCCCATCCTGGGAGTATGTGCAATCCGCCACTGCCAGGGTCCTGTGATACAGGGACAGCTTCCCCAGGGAAAACACATGGCATGCCTCAGGCTGGTGCAACGTCATGCTGGCCTCTGCCACCACAGGTTCGTCCCGCATTCCGTACCCTTCTCTCCCCCCGGCCTGAGTGAGCCAGAGCCCCCGAATCAGCTGCTCCTTTAACCCCGTACTCTCTGAGCGAAGAACAGACGCTCTCAGGCAACCTACACACAGAGGCGGGACCAGATCCAAAGCTGAACCCCAGGAGCTGTGAGAACATAGAAGAGAAAAGGAAATCTCTCCCAGCAGCCTCACGAGCAGTGGATTAAATCTCCACAATCAACTTGATGTACCCTGCATCTGTGGAATACATACCTTCAAGATGGCAGAGGAGTAAGACGTGGAGATCACCCTCCTCCCCACAAATACATCAGAAATACATATACATGTGGAACAGCTCCTACAGAACACCTACTGAACACTGGCAGAAGATCTCAGACTCCCCAAAAGGCAAGAAACTCCCCACGTACCTGGGTAGGGCAAAAGAAAAAAGAAACAACAGAGACAAGAGAATAGGGACGGGACATGCACCATGGGAGGGAGCTGTGAAGGAGGAAAGATTCCCACAAACTAGGAGCCCCTTCGTGGGCGGAGATGGGGGGAGGGTGGCGGGGGGGGGGAAACTTCGGAGCCACGGAGGAGAGCGCAGCAACAGGGGTGCAGAGGGCAAAGCGGAGAGATTCCCGCACAGAGGATCGGTGCCGACCAGCACTCACCAGCCCGAGACGATGGTCTGCTCACCTGCTGGGGCGGGCGGGGGCTGGGAGCTGATGCTCCAGCTTTGGAGTTCAGACACCAGGGAGAGGACTGGGGTTGGCAGCATGAACACAGCCTGAAGCGGGCTAGTGTGCCACAGCTACCCAAGAGGGAGTCTGGGAAAAAGTCTGGACCTGCCTAAGAGTCAAGAGACCATTGTTTTGGGGTGCGTGAGGAAAGGGGATTCAGAGCACTGCTTAAACGAGCTCCAGAGATGTCTGAGAGACGCGGCTGTCAGTGCAGACCCCAGAGACGGGCATGAGACGCTAAGGTTGCTACTGCCGCCACCAAGAAGCCTGTGTGCAAGCACAGGTCACTATCCATATCTCCCATCCTGGGAGTATGTGCAATCCGCCACTGCCAGGGTCCTGTGATACAGGGACAGCTTCCCCAGGGAAAACACATGGCATGCCTCAGGCTGGTGCAACGTCATGCTGGCCTCTGCCACCACAGGTTCGTCCCGCATTCCGTACCCTTCTCTCCCCCCGGCCTGAGTGAGCCAGAGCCCCCGAATCAGCTGCTCCTTTAACCCCGTACTCTCTGAGCGAAGAACAGACGCTCTCAGGCAACCTACACACAGAGGCGGGACCAGATCCAAAGCTGAACCCCAGGAGCTGTGAGAACATAGAAGAGAAAAGGAAATCTCTCCCAGCAGCCTCACGAGCAGTGGATTAAATCTCCACAATCAACTTGATGTACGCTGCATCTGTGGAATACATGAATAGACAGCGAATCATCCCAAAATTGAGGCAGTGAACTTTGGGAGCAACTGTAGACTTGGGGTTTGATTTCTGCATCAAATTGTTTCTGTTTTTATGTTTATCTTAGTTTCATATTTAGAGTTTATTATCATTTGTAGATTTGTTTATTGATTTGGTTGCTCTCTTCATTTTTTAAATATATAGATATATATATATTTTTTCCTTTTTCTCTTTCTGTGAGAGTGTATGTGTATGCTTCTTTCTGTGATTTTGTCTGTATAGCTTTGTTTTACCCTTTGTCCTAGGGTTCTGTCTGTCCCTTTTTTTTTTTGTATATGTTTTAGCACTTCTTATCATTGGTGGATTTGTTATTTCGTTTGGTTGCTTGCTTCTTTCTTTCTTTACCTTTTTTTATTACTTTTTAATTTTTTAATTTTTAATAATTTTTTAATTCTTTGTTTTAATAACTTTATTTTTCCTTCTTTCTTTTTTTCACTCTTTTCTTCTGAGACATGTGGCTGACAGAGTCTTCGTGTTTTGGCTGGATGTCAGGCCTGTGCTTCTGAGGTGGGAGAGCTGAGTTCAGGACATTGGTCCACAAGAGACTTCCCGGCTCCATGTAATATCAAACAGCGAAATCTCTCCCAGAGATCTCTATTGCAACACTAAGACCCAGCTCCACTCAACAACAAGCAAACTACAGTACTGGACAACCTATGCCAAACAACTAGCAAGACAGGAACACAACCCCACCCTTTAGCAGACAGGCTGCCTAAAATCATAATAGGGTCACAGACACCCCAAAACACACCAGCGGAAGTGGTCCTGCTCACCAGAAAGACAACATCCAGCCTCATCAACCAGAACACAGGCACCAATCCCCTCCACCAGGAAGCCTATACAACCCACTGAACCAATCTTAGCCACTAGGGAAGAAACCAAAAACAACAGGAACTACGAACCTGCAGCCTGCGTAAAGGAGATCCCAAACACAGTAAGTTAAGCAAAATGAAAGACAGAGAAACACACAGCAGATGAAGGGGCAAGGTAAAAACCCACCAGACAAAACAAATGAAGAGGAAAAAGTCAGTCTACCTGAAAAAGAATTCAGAGTAATGATAGTAAAATGATTGAAAATCTTAGAAATAGAATGGAGAAAATACAAGAAACATTTAACAAGGACCTAGAAGAACTAAAGAGCAAACAAACAATGATGAACAACACAGTAAATGAAATTAAAAATTCTCTAGAAGGAATCAATAGCAGAATAACTGAGGCAGAAGAACAGATAAGTGACCTGGAAAATGAAATAGTGGAAATAACTACCACAGAGCCAAATAAAGAAAAAAGAATGAAAAGAATTGAGGACAGTCTCAGAGACCTCTGGGACAACATTAATCACACCAACATTCGAATTACAGAATAAGAGAAGAAGAAAGGGACTGAGAAAATATTTGAAGAGTTTATAGTCCAAAACTTCCCTAATATGGGAAAGGAGATAGTCAGTCAAGTCTAGGAAGTGCAGAGAATCCCATACAGGATAAATCCAAGGAGAAACAGGCCAAGACACATATTAATCAAACTAATAAAAATTAAATACAAGGAAAAAATATTGAAAGCAGCAAGGGAAAAGCAACAAAGAACATACA
>NC_041217.1:133009334-133010655 GCF_002837175.3 Physeter macrocephalus | reverse complement strand
CAGAAACTGCAAGCCAGAAGGGAGTGGCAGGACATATTTAAAGTGATGAAAGGGAAAAACCTACAACCAAGATTACCCAGCAAGGATCTCACTAAGATTAGATGGAGAAATTAAAACTTTAACAGTCAAACAAAAGCTAAGAGAATTCAGCACCACCAAACCAGCCTTACCACAAATGCTAAAGGAACTTCTCTAGGCAGGAAACACAAAAGAAGGAAAAGACCTACAATAACAAATGCAAAACAATTAAGAAAATGGTAATAGGAACATACAAATCAATAACTACCTTAATGTAAATGGATTAAATGCTCCAACCAAAAGACATAGACTTGCTGAATGGATACAAAACCAAGACCTGTATATATGCTGTCTACAGGATACCCACTTCAAACCTAGGGACACATACAGACTGGAAGTGGGGGGATGGAAAAAGAAATTCCATGCAAATGGAAATCAAAAGGAAGCCGGAGTAGCAATTCTCATATCAGACAAAATAGACTTTAAAATAAAGACTATTACAAGAGACAGAGAAGGATACAACATAATGATCAACGGATCAAAACAAGAAGAAAATATAACAATGGTAAATATTTATGCACCCAACATAGGAGCACTTCAATACATAAGGCAAATGCTAACAGCCATAAAAGGGGAAACTGACAGTAATACAATCATAGTAGGGGACTTTAGCACCCCACTTTCACCAAGGGACAGATCATCCAAAATGAAAATAAACAACAAAAGACAAGCTTTAAATGATACATTAAACAAGGTGTACCTAATTGATATTTATGGGACATTCCATCCAAAAACAACAGAATACACTTTCTTCTAAAGTGCTTATGGAACATTCTCCAGGATAGATCATATCTTGGGTCACAAATCAAGCCTTGGAAAATTTAAGAAAATTGTAATCATATGAAGTGTCTTTTCCGACCGTAGCGCTATGAGACTAGATATCAATTACAGGAAAAAAATCTGTAAAAAACACAAACACATGGAGGCTAAACAATACACTACTAAATAAATAAGAGATCATTTAGGAGAAATCAAAGAGTAAATCAAAAAATATCTAGAAACAAATGACAATGAAAACACGATGACCCAAAACCTATGGGATGCAGCAAAAGCAGTTCTAAGAGGGAAGTTTATAATAATACAATCCTACATCAAGAAACAAGAAACGCCTCAAATAAACAACCTAAAATTATACCGAAAGCAATTAGAGAAAGAAGAACAAAATAAACCCCAAAGTTAGCAGAAGGAAAGAAATCATAAAGAAGAGATAAGAAATAAAAGAAATGAAGGAAACAATAGCAAA
>NC_041217.1:132996349-133009297 GCF_002837175.3 Physeter macrocephalus | reverse complement strand
ATCAGATCAGGAATAAATGAAAAAGAAATGAAGGAAACAATAGCAAAAATCCATAAAACTAAAAGCTGGTTCTTTGAGAAGATAAACAAAATTGATAAACCATTATCCAGACTCATTAAGAAAAAAAGGGAGAAGACTCAAATCAATCCAATTAGAAATGAAAAAGGAGAAGTAACAACTGACACTGCAGAAATACAAAGAATCATGAGAGATTACTACAAGCAACTATATGCCAATGAAATGGTCAACCTGGAAGAAATGGATAAATTCTTAGAAAAGCACAACCTTCCAAGACTGAACCAGGAAGAAATTGAAAATATAAATATACCAATCACAAGCACTGAAATTGAGACTGTGATTAAAAATCTACCAACAAACAAAAGCCCAGGAGAAGATGGCTTCAGAGGTGAATTCTACCAAACATTTAGAGAAGAGCTAACACCTATCCTTCTTAAACCCTTCCAAAATGTAGCAGAAGGAGGAGCACACCCAAACTCAATCTATGAGGCCAACATCACCCTGATACCAACACCAGACAAAGATGCCACAAAAAAAGAAATCTACAGGCCAATATCACTGATGAACATAGATGTAAAAATTGTCAACAAAATACTAGCAAACCAAATCCAACAGCACATTAAAAGGATCATACACCATGATCAAGTGTGGTTTATCCCAGGGATGCAAGGATTCTTCAATATATGCAAATTAATCAATGTGACAAACCATATTAAGAAGCTGAAGGAGAAAAACCATATGATCTTCTCAATAGATGCAGAAAAAGCTTTCAACAAAATTCAGCTTGCATTTATGATAAAAACCTCCAGAAAGTAGGCATAGAGGGAACTTACCTCAACATAATAAAAGCCATATATGACAAACCCACAGCCAGCATTGTTCTCAATGGTGAAAAACTGAAACCATTTCCTCTAAGATCAGGAACAAGACAAGGTTGTCCACTCTCACCACTATTATTCAACATAGCTTTGGAAGTTTTAGCCACAGCAATCAGAGAAGAAAAATAAATAAACGGAATCCAAATCAGAAAAGAGGAAGTAAAACTGAGACTGTTTGTAGATGACATGATACTATACATAGAGAACCCTAAGGATGCTACCAGAAAACTACTAGAGCTAATCAATAAATTTGGTAAAGTAGCTGGATACAAAATTAATGCACAGAAATCTCTTTCATGGTGAAAAATTTGAAAGAGAAATTAAGGAAACATTCCCATTTACCATTGCAACAAAAAGAATAAAATACCTAGGAACAAACCTACCTAAGGAGACAAAAGACCTGTATGCAGAAACCTATAAGACACTGATGAAAGAAATTAAAGATGATACAAACAGATGGAGAGATATACCATCTTCTTGGATTGGAAGAATCAACATTGTGAAAATGACTCTACTACCCAAAGCAATCTACAGATTCAATGCAATCCATATCGAGCTACCAATGGAATTTTTCACAGAACTAAAACAAAAAATTTACAATTTGTATCGAAACACAAAAGACCCTGGATAGGGCTTCCCTGGTGGTGCAGTTGTTGAGAGTCCGTCTGTCGATGCAGGGGACACGGGTTCATGTCCCGGTCTGGGAAGATCCCACATGCCACGGAGCGGCTGGGCCCGTGAGCCATGGTCACTGAGCCTGTGCGTCCGGAGCCTGTGCTCCGCAACGGGAGAGGCCACAACAGGGAGAGGCCTGTGTACCACAAAAAAAAAGAAAAGAAAAAAAGACCCTGTATAGCCAAAGCAACCTTGAGAAAGAAAAACGTACCTGGAGGAATAAGGCTCCCAGACTTCAGACTATACTAAAAGCTACAGTAATCAAGACAGTATGGTACTGGCACAAAAACAGAAATAAAGATCAGTGGAACAGGATAGAAAGCCTAGAGATAAACCCATGCACATATGGTCACCTTATCTGTGACAAAATATACAATGGAGAAAAAACAGCCTCTTCAATAAGTGGTGCTGGGAAAACTGGACAGCTACATGTAACAGAATGAAATTAGAACACTCCCTAACACGATACACAAAAATAAACTCAAAATGGATTAAAGACCTAAATGTAAGGCCAGGCACTATAAAACTCCTAGAGGAAAACATAGACAGAACACTCTACAACATAAATCACAGCAATATCCTTTTTGACCCACCTCCTAGAGAAATGGAAATAAAAACAAAAATAAACAAATGGGACCTAATAAAACTTAAAAGCTTTTGCATAGCAAATGAAAACATAAAGACAACCATCAGAATGGGAGAAAATATTTGCAAATGGCAAAGGATTATTCGCCAAAGTTTACAAGCAGCTCATGCAGCTCAATATCAAAAAAACAAACAATCCAATCCAAAAATGGGCAGAAGACCTAAACATACATTTCTACAAAGAAGACATACCAATGGCCAACAAACACATGAAAGGATGCTGAACATCACTAATCATTAGAGAAATGCAAATCAAAACTACAATGAGGTACCACCTCACATTTGTCAGAATGGCCATCATCAAAAAAATCTACAAACAATAAATGCTGGAGAGGATGTGGAGAAAAGGGAACCCTCTTGCACTGTTGATGGGAATGTAAAATTGATACAGCTCCTATGGAAAACTGTATGAAAGTTCCTTAAAAAACTAAAAGTAGAACTACCATACCACCCAGCAATCCCACTACTGGGCATATACCCAGAGAAATCCATAACTCAAAAAGAGTCATGTACCACAATGTTCATTGCAGCTCTGTTTACAATAGCCAGGACATGGAAGCAACCTAAGTGTCCATCAACAGATGAATGGATAAAGAAGATGTGGCACATATGTACAATGGAATATTACTCAGCCATAAAAAGAAACGAAATTGAGTTATTTGTGGTGAGGTGGATGGACCTAGAGTCTGTCCTACAGAGTGAAGTAAGTCAGAAAGAGATAAACAAATCCCTTATGCTAACACATATATATGGAATCTTAAAAAGAAAGAGGAAGCAGCCACATGGCACAGGGAGATCAGCTCGGTGCTTTGTGACCACCTAGAGGCGTGGGGTAGGGAGGATGGGAGAGAGACACAAGAGGGAAGAGATATGCCAATATATGTATATGTATAGCTGTTTCACTTTATTATAAAGCAGAAACTAACACACCATTGTAAAGCAGTTATACTCAAATAAAGATGTTTTTTAAAAAAACTTTGAAAGACTACACATTCTTCCAATAATAACCAATCTCTGAATACCTTTGGAACTCTCTTCAAGGTCTACCTACATAGGCACTGAAGAAAATCTATTTCAGATGGCTTTGGGTTTTTTAAACCCAAATCTGTACTACCTAGCTTAATTTCCCACCTCACTCTTCCTTCGAAGGTTGAATATATATGATTCACGTACACAGCATGTGCTCGGTATATTGAATGAAGTCAGTGAAGTAACAAACCCAGAATTGCCACCACTGGGGACAATAAAAATGTCACATTACTTCATCATAGCCACCAGTTCATAGTGAAGAAGAATTACCTGGTGAAAAAGAAAAAAGCACACCACTTTTTGACTGTTTAACCATGTGCATATTATATAACCTAGCTAAGTTTCAATTTCCTCTTTTACAAAATAACGTTAACAATAGTTGCTTTGTAAAGCTATTGTTAGGATCAAATTCAACTAATATTAGGTTAAATCACATGGAATTGCTATTTTGTAGGTAAATGATCAGCATTTTAATGTGATACAACCCAGTGGAACAGTGATTAGGATGTAGTAAATGCTCAATTTATGTTAAACATAAATCTTCATTGTGTATGCATGATAAATGCCTGTTTAAACTTAATTATATCATTTAACAGCAGTAAACGAGTTAGTTCCTCACTGTCCTAGCCAGTTTCCTCGTCTGTAAATTGCAGTTGATCTTATTTCCCTTGTAGATATAAGGATAAAAGAAATTCAAAATATCTGATGCAAAGAGGTCACTCAACCAATAGAAACCTGGATGATTGCAAAAGAAAAAGATCTATAAAAAGATTACAGTATTCAGAAAAGAATGATAGAGAGAAAGTTTATTCAAGAGCAGGTTACATCCATAGGTATTCTGGTCTCATGTTACAGTGTTCTTTATTGAAATCCTATGACCTTGCATGTAATTCTAAAGAATTTTAGTGTTGGAGCTGACTTAAATAAGCTTCAGTAGAGAACTGAGTAGGTGCTCACCAGAAGCCACTGGGAGTCTGATTTATACTGTCTGAGTCCATTTTAATATCCAGAATGCCCAAAGTCTAAAAAACCTATTCAAACAGTAACCATCATGATCAAATTAAAACTACATGTTTTGTGTGTGTGTAAAAGTATGGCATGGGGATCAAAACTAGATGTGAAATACTCATAGGGATCTGATTGACAGTAGAAGTTTCTGACTTAGAAGCACATAAATAATGTATTCATTCATACCATCAGAAGTTATTATTATTATTATCTATAATAATAATAAACTAAGTCATGACAGCATGCAAAAGTGCTGGGCAGACATGGTTTTTATCAAGTGTGTAATGCTAATAGCCATCCAATAAGGTAATTATTTGGGTTAACTTTTGGAATATCTGAGAAGTAGTGTATAGGGTTTGTAAGAGGATACCGGTGTACTCAGAGAAGTGTTTTATTGATGTTCAGAATGTGTGCTTGGGGACTTACATCTCACACACATAGTTTAGAGGGCACAACTTAATGTGGTGCTGAAAATAATTACCAAATCTCAAAAGATTTCTTCACTTAGAATTTGGATCAGGGATGATGTGAGTTATCCTCAAGGGAATTTCTTGGAGGGTGTCATTTTTTAAAAGGAAAAAAAGAAAAGAAAGACATCCTGAGCTATACTCTGAAATATTTAAATGGGGAGAGGGGAGAGGCTTCAATTACATCTAAATTAAAAAATAGAAAAAAAAAGAGAAGGGATACTTTAAAAAAATACCTAAAGTGATCAAACACCATAAAAACACATTTAGAATACGGTAGCTGTTCAATGTATATTTTTCTGATTAACTTATTAATTAACAACTATATAAGTGTGCGTGAATTGCAATTTTTATTAACACACCTGAAAGTTATAATTTCTACTTCAAAATCAGCTTCTGGAAAAAATCCCATTTCCTCAATTGCTATCCAAAGGGAAGATAAAAAATTAGATGTTCACCATTCAAGTGTAAGAATGTGTGAGACCATAAAAGGTTAAAAACAGCATGATGTCAGATAATTGGCAAAGGAAATGGGGTTGAGGAGAGCCCCCTGAGCATGAAATAACTCCATGATCTGTACAGTGCTCAGTGAAATAGAAACTAGAAGACACAGTGAGATAACATGTTGGACTAGTGACACCCTCAGATCTCAAACCATGCTGGGTTTAAACCCCAGATCTTCTATTTTTAGGACGTGGTGATTTGGGCAAAAATTTGGGAAAAAACCCTAAAATTTTGCCTCAGTGTCTTTATCTGCAACATGGCCACAATTGTGCCTCCCTCACAAACTTGTCATAAGGATTAAGAAGGATAAATGAGATAATATATGTGAAAGGTCCTGTGATATAAGAGGAGTTCACTATATGTTTATTTACAAAACACATGTACTTACAAAAAAAGAATGTTATCTAGCAGGAAACAGTAACAGGAGCCAAAGGCAGCATGAACCAAACTCAGAAATCTAAGAGAGAGATGCCAAACTAGAAGCTCAGATGCCAAGTTTAGGAAGCAGGGGTGACAGTCAGGTAGCACCACACCACTCTGCTGGAACAGATTTAGCCAAACTTGGGTTAATGAAGACAATGTGTCTGAAGGGAGCAAAGAGGGGAGTTTACAAGGAATTCCAGTCTAAGTCACCTTTAATGAGCCATCCAACACTTGCATTTTAGAATTCCGTGCTTTGCTTAAAGTCTTCTCCACTAGCTCCCATTTCTAGCCTGGGAGACAGCATGGTAGAGCAGTTCATTCCTGGGTCTTAGCAAACCGTCCTTTAACACCTCAGCATTGTGACTTTGGGCAAATTCTTGTAATGGACATTTGCCACTCTTTTCAGTTACTTATTATCTTAACTCCTTTCACATATTTGGGATATTTTCTACCTTACAAATCTTGGTTAGAGCATAGCCTAATTCTCAGCATAGAAGCTAAAGAAATTGGATGCTTGCTTTTTTAACCTCCTCAGCAGACAAGACTTGAGCATTTGAAGTGGCCAATCAGCAGCATTCACCATGAATTAGAAGCTCATAACCCAAAGATTCAGAGCCATAGAGAAGCTCCTCCTTTAAAGATTACCATTGAAAAATAACATTCCAGGACTAATGCTGGTCTTCAGTGTCCCCTCATTTCTAGCTCTGTTCCAGCAGCAGGAATATTTTCCTTCATGAACCAATTTTCTAGAGTTGATTTTGGGTAGCATTGTTTGGAGTATCCTCTGAACCTGATTTTCCAATCAGCCCATCAATTCTTTTAGTAAATTCCTTTTTCCTAAATCAGACGTATTAGTAATGAGACTAACACATTGCTCTTTAGCATCAGTTACCTCATCTATAAAATGGGGGAAATAGCAGTTTCTGATTATAGGAAATTGTAATAATTCACATAGAGGAGGCATACAAAATGCTTAAAGGAGTTCCTGAAATACTTATTTTTCTTAATAAATGTTAGCCATTATTATTTAGTGTTTTATTTTTTACAGGGAAATTTTGCAAACACTATATTATTGAAAGTTTGCAACAACACTTGAAGAAGATATTAATTTTACTAACTTGGAAACACAGGTCCATTAACATTAGCATACAGAATGAACAAAACTAGATGTCCTGAGAAAATCACTAGGAAAAACTACCATTAAGATAGCATATGAAATGGTAGGAATGGATGAGCTCAGTGCAAGAAAGAGCGTAGTGAGAAGAGGGCTCCAACGTCTCATGATCTCTAATGTTTAAAGGTCCAGTAGAGATGAGATGTGTGTAAGCAATACTGAAAAGAAAAGAATAAAAATGTTGAAAAGAATTGTTTGGTCAAAAAGCCAAAAGAAAATCATATTTCAAGAAAGGAGGGTCAATTATTCTCCTGCAAATTCTTGTCCATCTCCCTGCTGAAGGAAGAAGAAATATGCAGGGCTGGAGATGTAGAGAGATTGGGAGGAATATGGGTGGCATGATTTGGTAAAGGAGGAAAATAAGGCATTGCTGAAGCAGGAATGACCAGAGGCATCTTGTTTGGTAGTTTCTAAGTAGGGTATCCCACAGTTCAATATAGAGTGTCTGACAGAGTGTAGCAGGGTGCAGTGGGGGCTGGACCTGGTGTATAAGAAGGGATCCAATATCATGGGAAAGACACAGATACAGGAATCTCCAGGAAGGTTGTTATCCTTGAAGTCAAAGTAAGACTTACTCAAAATCCTGGTTACCAGACCTTTTCAAATATGATACTATTTGTTATTTTTTAAAATCAGGACTGCATCCAAATTCAAAAATGAGACCTAAAAAGAGATGTTTGATTACTAGCCAAGCTAAGAGTTAAGCCAAGGCTCACATACAGTATAGGACTGGAGCAAAAAAAAGAGAAATTCAGTGTAAAACAATCAAACAACAACAACAAAGCAGCAATAGGTAGAGGGTCAAGGCTTACAGGCAAGTTAGGTGAGAGCCAGGGCCTCAGCGAGCACTCACTGTTGAGAGCTAGCTCCAGACACATTGTGAGAGAGGATAATGGAAATACAAGTACAAGGAGAACGAGGCTCCTAATGTGCTGGGAGGGACTGGATACATGAGCCTGCAAGGGAGCCGTCTCAGGTATCCAGGTTGAAGGGGTTGGAAGAGTGAAGAAAGAAAGGGAAGAGACGAAAAGAAGGAAGGAAAGAGGAAGAAGGTAATATAAAGAAGGAAAGCATGGAGAGTAAGAGAACTATAAGAAGATTTAGGGGGTAAAGAAAGAAAACAGAAAAGAGGAAGGTGGAAGTGTGAGAGAGAATGGCAGTAAATGAGGGAGAGAAGATCTATATGTTAAAGAAGGAAGACATGACTGAATCATTGGGAGAGAGAGGGTGCAAAAATGTTTGAAATGTAGGTAAAATGTAACTTAATTATCTGAGGTCATCCATAACACATGGGGGAAAAAAATCACATCAGGTTGTAACTGCCAGAGTACCAAAGAGTTACGTTTCTACATTTATGAACAGATATCTTTTGGCAAATGATTCAAAAAGGCCTCCATAAGACATGCAATTCTGGGCTTCAGTCCATTCACTCTGTGAATTAATTGACTTTATTTGAACTCTGCTGTTTTCAGTTGGAGAATTCACTGTGAACATGTCATACATCTCTCAGCTATCAAATAGAAAATGTACTGCAGCCAGATACTGAAACAGAACAAGAAATTGTTCGTTAATCAGACAGAGGTTTCTCCATGATTAGGAAAGACAACCAAGAGGTAAATAAATAAAACAAACAGCTAAACACTTTAAAATATCTTACACATTTCTCCTTTCACTTGGGAAGCAGAAGCTCCACTGGAAACCAAGTAATTATACTCACTAGGGGAAGGAGGTGATACATGATACCTGTTTTCAAAATAACATTTGTTCCTAAAACCTCATTTTATAATCAGTTCTCCATATCTTACTCAAAATCATCATTTGCCAGCAATAGATTCACAAATTCAGTTGTTTTCTTCTTTTACAGCATAAAAAGTATTATATTTTAATCTTTACTGCATATAAAAATTTATTTGAGCTGACAAGCCCAGGGAGTATACGTTTTCACAAATTTATAAACTTATTACAACTTAAAAGGTTAAATGAAGCACATAGTGTTCTAGACAGAATTCATGGGTGCTTTCAAAAGATAATTACTCTTCTTTTCCGAAACAAACAAACTAGATAGATAGATGATGATAGATAGATAGATGATAGATAGATAGATGATAGATAAAGAGATAAAACAAGCTTCACAGACTCCCATGCGAGCCTGGGTGGAAAATTGGGCTTGGAAATAGCTATAGCCAAAGGCAAACCACAGGTGTGACCTGATATACCTGGCACTGTTACAGGAGCTGTGACTATACTGACCCATGAATATTCCCTCTGTCTGTTTTATTTCATCAAATTCAAGATCACCTCACTATTTCTTCAACTCCCTTCCACGACCTATTCTTTGGCTAGGCAATACAGCACAGAGTGAGAGCCTTCAGAAACAGCAGTGCTTTGAAGATACTCTAACAAAATATATATCAGTGTATATCAATACAAACAGCTCATACAACTCAGTAACCAAAAAAGAAAAAACAAAAAACAAAAAAAAGCAAAAGACCTAAATAGACATTTCTCCAAAGAAGACATACAGATGGCCAATAGGCACATGAAAAATGCTCAAAATTGCTAATTATTAGAGAAATGCAAATCAAAATCAAAACTAAAATGAGGTACCACCTCACACCACTCAGAATGGCCATCATTAAAAGTTACAAATAACGAATGCTGGAGAGGGTGTGGAGGAAAATGAATGCTCCTATGCTGTTGGTGAGAATGTAAACTGGTGAAGCTACTATGGAAAAGAGTAAGGAGGTTCTCCCAAAACTCTAAAAATAGAGTTGTTGTATGATCCAGAAATCCCACTTCTGGACATATATCCACAGAAAACTATAATTCAAAAGATACATGCACCCCTATGTCCATAGAGCACTATTTATAATAGCCAAGACATGAAAACAACCTAAATGTCCATTGACAAATGAATGGTTAAAGAAGTTGTGGTATATATATACAATGGAATAATACTCAACTATAAAATGAATGAAATAATCTCATTTGCAGCTACATTGATGGACTTAGAGATTATCATAGTAAGCAAAATTAAGTCAGAAAGAGAAAGACAAATACCATGTGATATCACTTATATGTGGGATCTAAAATATGACACAAATGAACTTACCTACAAAACAGAATCAGACTCACAGACATAGAGAACAGATTTGTGGCTGCCAAGAGGGAGGGGGTTGGGAGGGTTGGATTGGGAGTTTGGGACGAGCAGATGCAAACTATTATACATAGAATAGATAAGAAACAAGGTCCTATTGTATAGCACAGGAAACTAAAGTAAATATCCTGTAATAAACCATAAAGAAAAAGAAAAAAATTAATTAAAAAAAGGAGGGAATTGCCTGGATCCACATCTCCATTCAACCAGCTGTTATGTCTTCTCCATGACATCCTGTAGCTGGATTTTAGCCGTGTGGCTGACAGGGTCTTGGTGCTCTAGCTTGGGTATAAGACCTGAGCCTCTGAGGTGGGACAGCTAAGTTCTGGATATTGGTCCACCATAGATCTCCTGGCCCCATGTAATATCAAATGGCAAAAGCTCTCCCAGAGACCTCCATCTCAACGTAAGACCCAGCTCCACTCAATGACCAACAAGCTACAGTGCTGGACATCCTATGCCAAACAGCTACAAGACAGGAACACAACCCCATCCATTAGCAGACAGGCTGCCTAAAATCATAATAAAGTCACAGACACCCCAAAACACACCAGCAGACGTGGTCCTGCACACCAGAAAGACAAGATCCAGCCTCATCAACCAGAACACAGGCACCAGTCCCCTCTCCCAGGAAGCCTACACAACCCACTGAACCAACCTTAGCCACTGAGGGCAGAAACCAAAAACAATGGGAACTAAGAACCTGCAGCCTGTGAAAAGGAGATGCCAAACACAGTAAGTGAAGCAAAATGAGAAGACAGAGAAACACACAGCAGATGGAGCAAGGTAAAAACCCACTAGACCCAACAAATGAAGAGAAAATAGGCAGTCTACCTGAAACGGAATTCAGAGTAATGATAGTAAAAATGATTGAAAATCTTGGAAATAGAATGGAGAAAATACAAGAAACGTTTAACACGAATGTAGAAGAACTAAAGAGAAAACAAACAATGATGAACAACACATAAATGAAATTAAACATTCTCTAGAAGGAATCAATAGCAGAATAACTGAGGCAGAAGAACCGATAAGTGACCTGGAAAATGAAATAGTGGAAATAACTACTGCAGAGCAGAATAAAGGAAAAAGAATGAAAATAACTGAGGACAGACTCAGAGACTTCGAGGACAACATTAAACACACAAACATTCAAATTATAGAAGTCTCAGAAGAAGAAGGGAAAAAGAAAGGGACTGAGAAAATATTTGAAGAGGTTATAGTCCAAAATTTCCCTAACATGGGAAAGGAAATAATCAAATCCAGGAAGCACAGAGAGTCACATATAGGAAGTGCCCTGCATCTGTGGAAAACCTGAATAGACAGCGAAGTATCCCAAGTTGAAGAGGTGGACTTTGGGAGCAAGATATACTATTATTGAAGCACAGAGAGTCACATATAGGATAAATCCAAGGAGAAACACGCCAAGACACATATTAATGAAACTATCAAAAATTAAATATAAAAAAAAAATTGTGTATATTTTTAAAAAGCAGCAATTTGTATATTATATAAAAGCAGCAAGAGAAAAACAACAAAGAACATACAAGGGAATCCCCATAAAGTTAACAGATGATCTTTCAGCAGAAACTCTGCAAGCCAGAAGGGAGTGGCAGGACATATTTAAAGTGAGGAAAGAGAAAAACCTACAACCAAAATTACTCTACCCAGCAAGGATCTCATTAAGATTAGATGGAGAAAATAAAACCTTTACAGTCAAGCAAAAGCAAAGAGACTTCAGCACCACAAAACCAGCTTTACAACAAATGCTAAAGGAACTTCTCTAGGCAGGAAACACAAGAGAAGGAAAAGACCTACAATAACAAATGCAAAACAATTAAAAAAATGGTAATAGGATCTTAAATATCAATAACTACCTTAAGTGTAAATGGATTAAATGCTCCAACCAAAAGACATAGACTGACTGAATGGATACAAAAACAAGACCCGTAAATGTGCTGTCTACAAGAGACCCATTTCAGACCTCGGGACACATACAGACTGAAAGTGAGGGGATGGAAAAAGAAATTCAATGCAAATGGAAATCAAAAGAAGGCTGGGGTAGCAATTCTCATATCAGAGAAAACAGATTTTAAAATAAAGACTATTACAAGAGACAAAGAATGACACTACATAATGATCAACGGATCAATCCAAGAAGAAGATATAACAATGGTAAATATTTATGCACCCAACATAGGAGCACCTCAATACATAGACAAATGCTAACAGCCATAAAAGGGGAAACTGACAGTAACACAATCATAGTAGGGGACTTTAGCACCCCACTTTCACCAAGGGACAGATCATCCAAAATGAAAATAAACAACAAAAGACAAGCTTTAAATGATACATTAAGCAAGATGGAGTTAATTGATATTTGTAGGACATTCCATCCGAAAAAAACAGAATACAATTTCTTCTCAAGTGCTCATGGTACATTCTCTTCCTTCCTCCCTTTCTTGCTTTCTTCCTTCCTTCATTTCTTCCTTCCTTTCTCCCTTCCCTCCCTCCCTCCTTCCTTCGTTCCTTCCTTCCTTCCTTTCTTTCCTTTCTATTTTTTCTCCATTTTATTTGGAGCCGTATCTTGGGTCACAAATCAAGACTTGGAAAATTTAAGAAAATTGAAATCATATCAAGTATCATTTCCAACAACAATGCTATGAGATTAGATATCAATTACAAAAAAAAAATCTGTAAAAAACACAAACACATGGAGTCTAAACAATGCAGTACTAAATAACCAAGAGATCACTAAAGAAATCAAAGAAGAAATCAAAAAATACCTAGCAACAAATAACAATGAAAACACGACGACCCAAAACCTATGGGATGCAGCAAAAGCAATTCTAAGAAGGAAGTTTATAGCAATACAGTCCTACATCAAAAAACAAGAAACATCTCAAATAAACAACCTAAACTTACACCTAAAGCAATTAGAGAAAGAAGAACAAAACAACACCAAGTTAGCAG
>NC_041217.1:132994048-132994914 GCF_002837175.3 Physeter macrocephalus | reverse complement strand
CTTCTTCCTTTCTTTCTTCCTTTCTTCCTTCCTTTCTTCCCTCCTTCCTTCCTTCCTTCCTCCCTTCCTTCCTCCCTTCTTTCCTCCTTTCCTTCCTCCCTTCCTTCCTTCCTTTCTTCCTCCCTTTCTTCCTCCCTTCCTTCCTCCCTTTCTTCCTCCCTTCCTTCTTCTCTTCTATCCTTCCTTTCTTCCTCTCTTCCTTCCTCCCTTTCTTGCTTTCTTCCTTCCTTCATTTCTTCCTTCCTTTCTCCCTTCCCTCCCTCCCTCCTTCCTTCGTTCCTTCCTTCCTTCCTTTCTTTCCTTTCTATTTTTTCTCCATTTTATTTGGAGCCGTGTGGATTAAAGGCTCTTGGCGCTCCAGCCAGGCATGAGGGCTGTGTCTCTGAGGTGGGAAAACCAACCACAGGACACTGGTCCCAAGACACCTCACAGCTCCACGCAATATCAAACAGCGAAAATCTCCCACAGATCTCCATCTCAACACCAAGACCCAGCTTCACTCAAGGACCAGCAGTGAACAGTGCTGGACACCCTATACACAACAAATAGCAAGACAGGACTACAGCCCCATCCATTAGCAGAGAGGCTGCCTAAAATCATAATAAGGCTACCAACATCCCCAAACACACCACCAGACGTGGACCTGCCCACCAGAAAGACAAGATACAGGCTCATCCACCAGAACACAGACACTAGTCCCCCCAACCAGGAAACCTACTCAACCCACTGAACCAACCTTAGCCACTGGGGACAGACACCAAAAACAACGGGAACTACGAACCTGCAGCCTGAAAAAAGGAGACCCCAAACACAGTAAGATAAGCAAAATGAGAAGACAGAAAAACACACAGCAGATGAAGAAGCAA
>NC_041217.1:132989358-132991766 GCF_002837175.3 Physeter macrocephalus | reverse complement strand
TCAATACATAAGGCAAATGCTAACAGCCATAAAAGGGGAAACTGACAGTAATACAATCATAGTAGGGGACTTTAGCACCCCACTTTCACCAAGGGACAGATCATCCAAAATGAAAATAAACAACAAAAGACAAGCTTTAAATGATACATTAAGCAAGATGGAGTTAATTGATATTTGTAGGACATTCCATCCGAAAAAAACAGAATACAATTTCTTCTCAAGTGCTCATGGTACATTCTCCAGGATAGATCACATCTTGGGTCACAAATCAAGACTTGGAAAATTTAAGAAAATTGAAATCATATCAAGTATCATTTCCAACAACAATGCTATGAGATTAGATATCAATTACAAAAAAAAATCTGTAAAAAACACAAACACATGGAGTCTAAACAATGCAGTACTAAATAACCAAGAGATCACTAAAGAAATCAAAGAAGAAATCAAAAAATACCTAGCAACAAATAACAATGAAAACACGACGACCCAAAACCTATGGGATGCAGCAAAAGCAATTCTAAGAAGGAAGTTTATAGCAATACAGTCCTACATCAAAAAACAAGAAACATCTCAAATAAACAACCTAAACTTACACCTAAAGCAATTAGAGAAAGAAGAACAAAACAACACCAAGTTAGCAGCAGGAAAGAAATCATAAAGATCAGATCAGAAATAAATGAAAAAGAAATGAAAGAAACAATAGCAAAGATCCATAAAACTAAAAGCTTGTTCCTTGAGAAGATAAACAAAATTGATAAACCATTTGCCAGACTTATCAAGAAAAAAGGGGAGAAGACTGAAATCAATAGAATTAGAAATGAAAAAGGAGAAGTAACAACTGACACTGCCAAAATATAAAGGATCATGAGAGATAACTACAAGCAACTATATGCCACTAAAATGGACAACCTGGAAGAAATGGACAAATTCTTAGAAAAGCACAACCTTCTGAGACTGAACCAGGAAGAAACAGAAAATATAAACAGACCAATCACAAGCACTAAAATTGAAAGTGTGATTAAAAATCTTCCAACAAGGGATGGGGAGAAGATGGAGGAAGAGTAAGACACAGAGATCACCTTCCTCCTCACACATACATCAGAAATACATCTACACGTGGAACTTCTCCTATAGAACACCCACCGAATGCTGGCAGAAGACCTCAGACCTCCCAAAAGGCAAGAAACTCCCCCACGTACCTGGGTAGGGCAAAAGAAAAAAGAATAAACAGAGACAAAGAATAGGGACGGGACCTGCACCAATGGGAGGGAGCCGTGAAGGAGGAAAGGTTCCCACACACTAGAAGCCCCTTCGTGGGCAGAGACTCTGGGTGGTGGAGGGGGAAACTCTGGAGCCGCGGAGGAGAGCGCAGCAACAGGGTGCAGAGGGCAAAGCGGAGAGATTCCCGCACAGAGGATTGGTGCCGACCGGCACTCACCAGCCCGAGAGGCTTGTCTGCTCACCCGCCAGGGTGGGCGGGGGCTGGGAGCTGAGCCTCGGGCTTCAGTCAGATCCCAGGGAAAGGTCTGGAGTTGGCAGAGTGAAAACAGCCTGAAGGGGTTAGTGCACCACGGCTAGCCGGGAGGGAGTCCGGTTGAAGTCTGGAGCTGCCGAAGAGGCAAGAGACCTTTTCTTCCCTCTTTGCTTCCTGGTGCTCGAGGAGAGGGGTTTAAGCACACCGCTTAAAGGAGCTCCAGAAACGGGCGCGGAGTTGCCTAAGAGACAGGAGACTTTTTCTTGCCTCTTTGCTTCCTGGGGCGCGAGGAGAGGTGATTAAGGGCACCGCGTAAAGGAGCTCCAGAAACGGGCGCGAGCCGTGGCTGTCGGCGCGGACAGCAGAGACGGGCTTGGAACGCTAGGGTTGCTGCTGCCGCCACCAAGAGGCCTGTGTGCGAGCACAGGTCACTCTCCAAACCACCCCCCTTGGGAGCCTGTGCAGCCCGCCACTGCCGGGGTCCCAGGATCCAGGGACAGTTTCCCCGGGAGAACGCGTGGCACGCCTCAGGCTGGTGCAACGTCACGTGGGCCTCTGCCGCTGCAGGCTCGCCCCGCATCTGTACCCCTCCCTCCCCCACATAAGGCACATACTAACAGCCATAACAGGGGAGATCGACAGTAACACAATCATAGTAGGGGACTTTAACACCCCACTTTCACCAATGGACAGATCATCCAAAATGAAAATAAAAAGGAAACACAAGCTTGAAATGATACATTACACAAGATGGAGTTAATAGATATTTATAGGACATTCCATCCAAAAACAACAGAATACACATTTTTCTCAAGTGCTCATGGAACATTCTCCTGGATAGATCATATATTGGGTCACAAATCTAGCCTTGGTAAATTTAAGAAAATTGAAATCGTATCAAGTATCTTTTCCGACCAGAACACTATGAGACTAG